>NW_025814744.1:0-50347 GCF_018902025.1 Drosophila willistoni
ATATTCTTATATTTTAAAATGCCCATACGGATTAGCTTTAATTTATAAAAATCAATGTCAAATTTATTTATTTCCTCTTCTGATAAAATTTCTGGTACGATTATATTATTTTTTGCTGATGCTATGTTTTCCTGAATATAATTTATTTTGAATTCTATATTTTTTAATTTTCCCATTTGGTCATTATGAAGTATTTTCATTTCTATTTCTTGATTTTGATTGTCCATGCTTGTAAGTATGTCCTTGATTATTGTTCTGTCTTGTTTAATTGTTTCTGCTAAGTTGTGTATTGTTTTATTAAAATGTGTATTTATAACAATTTGTTGGTTCATGTCTTGTATAATATTATGGTTGTTTTGGTCAATATTGTTAAGGTGGTCTAAAATATCTGTTCTATCTTCATCGTCCATAATTCCAAAAAGCCATTTGTATGTTGTTCCTACAATATTTAACATTCCTCTTTTTATTCTGTTGTTTGGGGTTATGGATTTTATTTTAGCTCTAATTAGATTTATTTCGGCTAATAGCTCCTTTTTTCCTGTGGTGTTAAAATTTTTAATGTTTGTCTCCATTTGATTTATTATATTATTTAAGGGTCGATATTAATAATGTGGAGTATAATTACTGTTTCATTAACTATTTCCGTGGAATAAGTTTGTATAGGTGCATATCCTGCATTTGATTGAATTGGTTCAATTTGTAATCTGCCTTGAACACACATTATAACATAAAAAATTATGAAAATCTGAGGATAAGAGAAAAAAAATTTTTGTTTCAAAGATGTCAATCTGTCTTTTGTTGGAAATTAATTTTTCCTGCTTTGACGGTCTTTTTATATTACATGGATGAATATTATTTAATGTTGTAATTCTAAAATAAGGTTCATCCTTATGCCTAACTCGTTTATAGTTTTTAATTGGTCCTTCCTGTCTTTCCTCCTCATAATCTTCTCTTGTTTTATTTTGTTTGCTTAAAATTTTTTCTTTGTGTTTGATAATAGTGTTTTTTAGTTTTTCCTCATCTTCTATGTTTTTTGCATAATTTGGTGTACATTTTATTGTAGAGTGATAACGGTTATTATAAGCTGTTATTGCTAATTGCATTTTGGATGAAATTGATAAATCATCATCTATTCCTGCTATTATTTCAATGAGAGTAGAATGTAGTCTTTCTATGTCTGCATTTCCTGTATGTGAATTTGGCTTTGTATAATGGATTTCTATTTGTTCTTGGTTTAAGTATTGTTTTATCTGTTCTGATCTAAATTCATTATCCATTATTATTTTATGTGGCTTATTGAATTTGGCAAAGTGTTTAATCATAATTTCCATTTTAGTTTTCCAGTTTCTATCTGTTATATTATAAGCGACTGCGAATTTTGTGAGCTTGTCTATGATTGTAACAAACGATTTGTGTTTTATATGAATATGTCCAAATGTATAATTTGATTTTTGACATCCGGTGTTTCTGTGAATTGAAACTTAGGTTTGATTGGTTTTTCTGTCATATTTAATTTCCTTACATTTTTTACAATTTGAAATTATCAACTGAATATGGTCTCTTAGCTTTGGAAAATATATTTTGTTCTTTAACCAATTAAAAGCTTCATTTATTCCGCTATGTAATGAATCTTTGGTGTGGTAAATAGCTATTTGTTTGTGTAACTCTTCCTCGCTTGAAATTTCCTGAGCTCTCTAGTACATTTAAAAAATTTTATATTATTACAGTGTGAAAAAATGTTCATTAAGATACATTGTATCTTATAATATTCTGAGTCTGGAACTTCTGAAAAAATTCCTACTGTTCCTTTATTTATATTATTTTGCATTTTGATTTCGATTTCAATTTCTGTTTCTGCTGGGCTTACTTCTATTATTTTTCTACCATGCTGAATATTAATATTGTCCGTTGTTGTATAAGTTACTATTATCTGAGTTTTATATTTGTTTACAATATCGTCTTTTATATAGAAATTTGTAAATCCTCCTTCCTCTGCTGAATGCTGTGTATCTGATAGTTCAAAGTTTGACTCATTTGTTTTATCCTTGTTTATTAGTTCAGCTGTTTCCTGTCTACTTAAAAAATCTGCCACTTTATTGTCTTTTCCTTTCAAATATATTATGTCATAATCGAATTCTTGTAATTTTAAAATCCATCTTTGGTGTCTTGCTGTCATTTCTTTCCCTTTGTATTTTGCGTTTAGATATTTTATCGGAGCATGATCTGTTATAATTTGGAATTTATTACCTATCACATAGTGTCTAAAATAGTTTACTGCATGTATAATGGATAAAAATTCTTTATCAATTGTACTGTAGTTTTTTTCGTGTTTATTTAGAGTTCTTGAAAGGAATGCAACTGGTTGCTCTTGTTGAGACAATACTGCACCTATTGCGAAGTCACTGGCATCTGTTGTAATGGTAAATGGTTTATCAAACTCTGGATATTTTAAGATTGGATGTGAGCTTATAAGTGTTTTAAGGTTTTCAAAGGCATCTATAAACTGTGGGTCATTTGTATTAATTTGTGTGCCTTTTTGTAAATATCTGATCATTGGGTAAGCTATTTTGGAATAGTCCTTAATAAATTTTCTGTAAAATCCTGTCATACCAAGAAATCCTTTCAATTGCTTTTCTGTTTTAGGTAGCTGCATTGCTTTTATTGCTTCTATTTTATGTGGATTGGGTTTTTTAATCCCTTCCTTTGTGAGAATGTGTCCTAAATATTCAGTATATTGTTTCATGAAGGAACATTTGTCTGGTTGAATTTTTAAGTTATGCTTTCTAAGTATTTTGAAAATGTTTTCTAGAGCAATCTTATGTTCCTCAAGTGTTGTTGAAAATATCAAAATATCGTCCATGTATACAACACAACTTTTGTTTATATAATCCCTCAGTATTTCATTCATTAAACGTTGAAATGTGGCTGGGGCATTTTTTAACCCAAAAGGCATTCTAACATATTCATATAAACCCATTGGTGAAATGAATGCTGTTTTCTCTATATCTTCTTCTGCCATTAAAATTTGGTGATAGCCTTTTGCTAAATCTAATGTAGTAAAATATTGGGCTTTACCGAGTTTGTCTAATACAGCGTCCATGATAGGTATTGGGTACTTATCTGGAACGGTTACTTGGTTTAAACGCCTATAGTCTACACAAATACGATACTTTTGAATTCCAGAGCAATCTCTTTTTTTAGGTATGACACATATTGGAGAACTATATTTGCTTTTGCTTTTTCTTATAATTCCATTGTTTTCCATATAAATTATTTGTTTCTTTATTTCTTCTTCATATTTTGGGGAGACCCGATAGAGTTTTGAATTAATAGGTTGGTCTGTAGTAGTTTTTATGCTATGAACTATAGTGTTAGTATTGGTTAAGTGATCCCCTTCTTTGAAACATAACTTTTCGTACTTTTTTGAAAGATTTCTTATTATTTGTTCTTCCTCAGTATTGAGTTCTTTTAACTTAAGATCATCAATTTCACTTACTTCCATTACGCAAACATCTTCTGATTGTTTGGAAAGGAATGGAATTTCGACCCCATTGTTAAGTTTAATAATTTTGTTTTGAAAATCAATATTTGCAAAATTCCTTTGAATGAAGTCCATACCCAATAGAAAATCATATGATTTTTCCAGGGGCATAGCCACCCATTTTGTTCTTGCATAATTTATATATTTAAACTCCCTTGGCACTTTTGTTTTCACTAAGTAACTGTCACTTTCTATTTTTCCCTTTATTGTATGTATGGTTTTTGAATATTTTTCAATTATTTTGTATTTGGAATTATGTACATTAGTTGTGTTTAAAATGCTTATGGTTGATCCTGTATCTACTAAAATAATATAAGTATCTTCCTCTATTGTTCCTTTTATAAAATTTTTTTTTTCATCCGAGGCTAGTTGGTAAAAAACTCTTGATTATCTGTGCTGTTTACTACTTCCTCATTTATATTATCTACACTCATTGCTTCTGCTGGTGGTTGCTGATTATTTTGTGGTTGCTGATAATTTTGATTTTGTCTTACGTTCTGACTCTGTTGTCTATTCGGATTTTGATACTGTCTCGTATTTTGACTCTGTTGTCTATTGGGATTTTGAGACTGTTTTACATTTTGACTCTGTTCAGTATTTCGGTTTGTATTTTTATTAGTTGTCTGTTTGTTATATGTACTATGGTCATTGTCATTTTTGGTTAATAATAGTTTTTTATTTAAATTTCCATAATTCAGACCAATATAATTTGCAAGTTCAATTCTTATATCTGTTAATGTTGTTTTATTCATTAAGGCAATGGCCATTGGACCACAAGATAATTCTTTTACTCTTTGAATTAAGAGACCACTTAATATGTCAACTAATCTGCTATTGTTTTCAAAGACCGAAAAATCAGTAATTTCCTCAACAATTGCTCTTACTTTAAAATCAAGATCTCGAACGGTAGTTACCCTTAAGTTATTAATTTTTCTGGTTAGACCCATTTGATCCGTTCTTGGGCGATAATGATGTCGAAGACGAGTTTTGCAATCAGCCCAAGATGTAGGGGGGTTAATATTAAGCATAGTTCTAGCCTGACCTTGAATTTTGGTGTTGAATATAACAGTGAAGACCTGGTCGTTATCATCATACTCCTCCATGATTTGGTTGACTGCCGAAATGAAACCATGTAGCGTTCCCTCCTGTCCAGTGAACACCGGCAAGTACCTTGTTTCCTTCTCGATGCTGTTTCTCTCCCTTGTTGTTGGATTAGAATGCATCTCTTGATTGGATATTATTATTGATGTTAGCATTTGAATGCATTGTTGTATTTCGTTAATTTGTGCCATTTTAATGGTGTATGTTTTATTGTTTCGTTAACTTTTTTTTTTTTTTTAAGTTTCCACAATAATTCTGTTTGTTTGCACAAAGTGTTTTTACAATATTCTATTGTTTCGTTATTTGTCACAAAATGTTTTTATAATATTATATTGTTTCGTTGGCTTAGATTTTCTCCAAAGTTTCCACAATATATATATTTTATTTTGTCACTAAATGTTTTGTTTTCCACAGTATTATATTGTTTCGTTATCTTTGATTGCGTTCAAAGTTTCCACAATATTTTAGCTGTGAACTCGAGTACCGACTGCGCCAATTAAGATTGAGTCTGTTCTGGTTGAGTGTTAAATCAAGACTGCTTTATTGAATCAAATCATATTCTGGTTTGGCTTACATCTAAGTGTTTATAATGTTTTCTTCTGGTCACTTTTCTTGTGACACTCTATGTTTAGGGAAACTGTCACTTATCTTGTGACACTCTATGTTTAGGGACTCTGTCACTTATCTTGTGACACTCTATGTTTAATGGAATGTTATTGTTTATGTTTACATTAATGTGGAGTGTAGACCTCTTGGGTCGGCTGTTATGGGAAGTGTTGCTAATGGCATAACTCACGCATTCATTTCTGGTATGAAGAAATCACTTAGAGCAGTAGTTTTCCCGGCACAGCCGAAAGACTTGCCCTACGCCTTGGTGCTTGCAAGAGAGTCTGAGGCAAGCATTGAAAGAAGCATGTTCTCGGCCTAAATCTACGCTAAATCTATGGCCGAAAGAGAACATGCTAGAGAAGAAAATAAAAATCGCACTCAAGGCGCAAGGCACAGAAAAAATTAGCAGTAGCTCAGGAGAGTAAAGATAGCACCAAGAATTACTCTACGATTAATTAAAGAAGGAAGATTGATAAAAGGAAGCCTACTGGAGTATATAGCAATGTGAATTCAGCACCATAAAATTAGATCGAGCAACTACATATAGGGAAAAATCCGATGCTTTACTGGATTTTTTAAATCTTTTATAACATCTTGATTTAACGTTCTTCAAGGTACATAGCTCACGTGAGAATGAAGGAGGTCTATCAGATCATTCTTGAGTCACACGCTAGAAAACTAAGTTTACATCGATGAAGATAATCCTTATAGCAATGTGAATTCAGCACCATAAAATTTGATCGAGCAACTACATATAGGGAAAAATCCGATGCTTTACCGGATTTTTTCAATCTTTTATAACATCTTAATTTTAAGTTCTTCAAGTTACATAACTCACGTGAGAACCAAGGAGGTCTATCAGACCATCCTTGAGTCACACGCGGGACACATCAAAGAACGACTCAAGAGTTTTATAGAAGACACAAATACCAGATCTAGTGATCTGTTACGACTATCCCGGACAGGATTTATTTGAGTTAGCGATAACCCAAGCAGACATCTATGAAACAATGTGACAATGCAACAGTAATAAAGAATCATATGAGAGGATGCGGGCAATCTGAGGTAAATTAAAATCTCCTAGAACAACGAGAAAGTCTTTGTCAGAGGGATATGAGGAAATAAGTTGAATAGCTTCCAAATGGTGAGTGTACACTGCCAAGTCGGACTGTAGTGTAATATACGAACAAGTAATATAGGCAGAAAAAGAATTAAACAAAATTTAAACACAAACAAATTCAATCTCCTGATTGGAAGACTGGACAATTTCAGATGAGAACGCCGAGCGATCAAAACACAACCACCCTTACGGATAGTCCGATCATGTCTATATATTAAATATTCTGAGGGGAAAATTGAAGCATCGGCAATATCAGGCTTCAGCCAAGTCTTAGTAAAGGCAAGAACATGAAAGTCAATAGCTATACTATCTACTTAGAGTCAAGAGAGTTTAGACTTTAGTCCCTGTGCGTTCTGATAGGCCAGAGTTAGGGACGAAATTAGTTTTTTGACTCGCCAACAGGTGCAGACGTGACGGAAGGAACGTTATTCACAGAGGCAGGTAACAAACTAATCGGAGGCCGACTCTTTTTTTTTTTTGTATACCCTTTTACAACAAGGTGTTCCGGCCAAAAATCTTTGACATATTTGGCCAAAAAGATCTGGGGAGACACTTATTTTATTTATTTAAAGGACGAAATGTCCCGAGTATGTGCAAAACGGAACTTTTCCACAGCAATGTTTGGTACTTGAACTTTGCCCTGGATGTAAGCTATGACTTCTTCAGAAGTAGTATTGGGATCAAGCCTCTAAATAAAAATTTGCTTTTTGGGTGGAACTACAACAAGGGAACTATGAATACTAGGCACAGCAGTAGCGGCTACAGCAGACGCAGCAGCAGCCAGCACTTTAGTAGCTCCTCTTGTAACTACTTTATTGAGGGACGCACCCTGAAACCTGGCCATCTTTCGCGTCGGAGATTCAATCAAAAGTTTAGAACTTCTGAATTGAAACTCCATCGCCAAACGCTCCTCTTGGAGCTTATGAACGCCAGCTGACAGGGGTGTAGATAAAAAATAGCTTAGCCAAAACATTATTTTTAAATTATTACAACAATATCAATCTCTTAATGCTTTAGCATGAACAATATTTTTTGTTAGTCCATCTTTAGCTAACACTGGATGGTTTACTCACTCGAGAGCATGTCACGTATAATTGTCCGTATGAAAAACGTGGTGTTATCAAATCAACAATGGGTGTATATTCAATACACCGATAATGACGATAGTGTAATTATCACGTTGTAATTAGTGCATATGTGATTTGAATATTTTCAACAACTCGTTGTGCTCGCGATTGGCAAGTGCTCTTCCGGAATCCTCGTCGCCCATAAAGTAGATTTGTAAGAATTTATGTGGTTCGTTTGGCATTGGCAGCAGTGAGCCCATTTTATAATAAATGGTCTCTGATTTTGAATGTAGATTTAAATTGTGGACCACTTGTATTAGTATTTCGAACTATTTCTGTTGCTCCTAACGATGTCATTTGAAAGCATGAATTGAATCTTCGAATTGACTTCAGGAACACGTTAGAATCTGGATCCATGCCGATAAGTAAGCCGTTCAATGTTTCAGGTGGTGTTTCAATTTGAGGTAGTTGCACTTTTCCTGACGCGCAACACATCCCAGCTGGCTCATTTTTGAATTTCAGAGCATGACAATGCGGACATTCCTTGTCCATAGCACCAATTACCACTTTTGAATGAGCATAATATTAAATATCGGGCTCATACTGGAATGCAAGGTTCGTGTATCTTCTGGCTCTTCTTGATGCAATTGCACCATTCTGACACGTGCATCAGTATTTTGTTACTGGATTTGTACTTCTGTTCTTTCGGATCTGCTATTTCGCAAATACCGAACTGGGACTTAAATTAAAATTAAATTTCTTGTCATTTTTCGTTAGTAACTTTTCGTTTGTAACTAAAATAGGAATGAATGAATTTTTTACAACGTGGTTGACATGTAACTGCCCCCGCCTACTGCGGTCGATACACGGAAAGCCGTTATAAAACCCATTGTATTCGCGATCGCGACTACAATTTGAGATTTAAACTATCCTATCTCTCAAGCTAGATCGAACTACACATGGGGTGCGAATTTTATTCTTTTTTGTTATACCAGGTTTTATAGTGACTGACGTTTCATGTCAAGTCACACGGGATCGTTGTCGAACGGGATAAAAAGTATCCTATGTCCATCTCCTGGCTCTAAGCTACCTCCCTACCAATTTTCAGCCAAATCTGTTCTGCCGTTCTTGAGTTGTAAGTGGAGTAACTAACACGACTTTCTTTTATATATATAGACTAATCAGTTTCAGGGTAAAGGGTATAGAAAATAAATAGCTCAACTATCAAAAGCAAATGAAATCATAACAAACTTTTCACCTACTAACGCGGCGCTCTACTCGTGTAATTTCCCCTTCATCGGATAATTGACTCACGATGTTCCCTAGCCTAAGTGCATTACGGCTCCGCTGGGAAAGATTAGATCTTCTAGGACGTGGCATAATGATTAGATTGCTAATTGGTTTGGTTTGATAATATGGGTTACTAAACACTGCACAAAACACTATATTCGAATTTCTATTATGTTTGAGGTGGTGTTTCAATTTCAGGTAGTTGCACTTTTCCTGACGTGCAACACATCCCAGCTGGCTTTTTTTTGAAATTCAGAGCATGACAATGCGGACATTCCTTGTCTACAGCACCAAATGAAGTCACTTGGAAGCAGACATTGTATTTTTAAGTGTTTGCTATAAAATGTCATATTTCTAGTGTTTCGCCATAAAGCAGGAAACACAATGGCTCTGTTGGCGGGACCAATAATAACAATTTTACCACTAAGGCAGCACTAATCGATGCAAGCTGTAGTCGATGGTGCAATCATATAGAAAGGCTGCTCGATTCAAATCAATTCTTGAACCATTTCTTCTTGCACTTTGAAGATTATTTCTATGTTCATCTGTACGATAGGCTCGACGATTTCTCGTTTCAAACCTAACCGTTTCATAGGCTGCCCTCTGTGCTCTTGTGTTTGAGAAGCACGAATTAATGCCCTTACGCGCCGCTCTTCTCGTATAATTTCTCCTTGTTCATCGGATAATCAAGGACGTGGCATAATGATTAGATTGCTGATTGGTTTGGTTTGATAATGTAGGTTACTAAACACTGCACAAAACACGATATTCGAATTTCTATTATGTTACTACACAAAACACAATATTCAAATTTTTCTGGTAGTTTTCACAAGGTATATTATAGAGCACTACAATGACATTAAAAAAACAGTTGACTTTATTTAAATTGACTGTTAGAAAACGTTTGTATAGGAAAAAAAGTTTGACTATTTTAAGGGGGTTTCCGGCAATTATTCGAATTTTTTTCACCGTTTAAACCTTCCCTAGACCTTCACGAATAATTCAAGACCAAGCTAAGATAAATCCGGTCAGCCGTTCTCGAGTTTTAGCGAGACTAACGAACAGCAATTCATTTTTATACATATAGATAGATGTGTAAAAAAACCTTACCAAAATTGGTAAGGCAATGAATTTAAATTGAATATTATAAATTAGCTTCACGAAAGAATAAAGACAGTAATTAAGCGAGAGCGCAAAAAAAAAAACACGACTGACTTCGACGAGTAGGGATGAGCTTGGATATGGAAAAAATTCACATTACACAAAAACGCAGCAAACCAACAAAGGTCAAGAAAAGAATAAATGGGAGGTGTTGGCCAATTTCTCGGCCATATAATAATCTGCTACTTGTTGGATTCGATGCTTCAAAACCTCCCTTGCCACAATCTGTCCGAAACAGATTAGACAACGTTATGTAGTTTAACATTTATTTTGCGTCCGTCGCATTCGAGTTCTCTTGGTACAGTAAATGTGGGCACTCATGTACATTTTAAATTTAAGCCAATTTGTTTTGTTGTTTCTAAGCCTATGTGGGCGATCAAGTACTTGAGGTCTTGTTAATAGTGTGAATAGCACTGCTACGAGAGAGTTTAATTCAAAGTCAAATGTAAAGGGACAATTACAATTCAACTGCCGACGTGTACAGACGTGTTTTTTAAAGCACTCCGCAAAAATTGAGTGTAAAAAAAAGACCGCGTTTGCAAAAATTTGTGTAGGGCTCTCAGGGCTCTCAGGGCTCTTAGGGCTCTTAGATTGCTCTAATAGCAATAAATACTAAGTTGCAACAACAAAGTGCTTAATTTTTACAAAAGCCATGTCCATCAATTCGGGCCCAATCTCTCTCGATCCCCACCAGCAACAGCTACGAGAACTAGTTGAACAACAACAACGTGAGCGTCGACTCTCGGTCCAACGCAACCCACTGAATGCTAACGCAAGCAATAACACTGAAATGCCACTCAGCAATCAACAGCAACTTACGGTGGAGAGAGCAGTGTGCTTCTCCATCAATATCGATAACTGGGTCACCGATTGCACCAACCAGCACCGTTAGCTCGTTGACAGCAACTACTGCAACGGCTGCCGAAGTATTGACCTGCCTCAGCCGTCAACGACAAGTCGCCCAGATTCAGCCACAATAGTAAACCCAACGACTTCTGTCCAAACTGGAATGGATAGATATATTAAAATAACTAAGCGGAAGCTAAGCCGCAAAAGTAAAAGTGGCAATACGCCGAAATAACCAAACCAAATGATCGAGTAGCACCCCTTAGCGGGAATCGTTTACAATTCTTGCCGATCAGCAAGACGATCAAGCCGGCGCTGTAGATAAAGTTAAATCGGCTACATCACCCCCTTTATACATCCGTGGAGCCAACTGCAGCGCCCTGATTTCGAAGCTAGTAGAAACAGTAGGGGCAAATAACTTTGTTGTTTGTAACCCCTCTCAATAGGGGTAACATTAAAGAAATTAAATGTCAAACCCAAACTGAGGACAATTTCCGCATCCTCGAACAGTACCTCCGTAATGCTAACGTTAACTAACGTCCTACCAACTAAAAAGCAGTAAAAGGCTCCAGGTTGTGTTAAAGGGGATTGAGCCATCGGTCCCTGCTCAAGAAATAGCAGACGCGTTGGTCGAAAAAGTGTTTGCGGTCAAGTCCGTTGTCAACATCATCAACAGGAACAAAGTCGCACAGCCGCTCTTTAAAATCGAGCTCCAACCAGATGCAAAGCGGTAGAAGCCTAATGAAGTGCACCCAATCTACAACCTACACCTCCTATTGCACAGAAGAATCCCCGTAGACGAGCCCCATAAGAGACACCAACCACCGCAGTGTAAAAACTGCCAGGAATACAACCACACCTCTAACAATTGCAATCTTAGGTCAGTGTGTGTTGGCTGCGACGAACATCATAAAAATGGCATTTGCACCAAGGAGAGAAAAAACGTCGCACTAAGACTATGCAGCAACTGTGGAGGGAACCACACGGCCAACTACATAGGATGTCTTGTCTTCAAGGATCTTAAATCACACCTAAACGGGCGCAAACCCCCAGCTGGACCAAAAATCACCTTCAACGCCTCCAAAACTACACCGGAGGAATTCTTCGCCCAACCTGTTAGATCATCCAACATGACTGCCTCAACCCGTCCTAGTGTATCCTTCGCTAGTGTGCTCCGAACTGGATAGACGGAGCCCGCGGATTAGAATCCGTAACGTAGCGCACCAGAGCTTGGCCAGCAATCTCCAAGTGGCTTAGAGGCCTACTATTGATCTCACTCAATCAAAACATGACCACTTTTATGACGTTTATGCAAAACTGTATGCACGAACTGATGCGGAATCAAAACCTGCTTATCCAGACGCTTCCCTACGTCTATGTCTTTGGAATGCTAACGGCGTCTCCAAGCACAAAAATTAACTGTAACTATTCCTAGACTCAAGTGAAATCGACATTTTGCTGATTTTGGAAACACATTTAACATCAACAAATAATTTTCAAATACCAAAATATACCTTCTACGCAACAAACCATCCAGACGGAAAAGCTCATGGCGGGACTGCTATCCTAATCAAAAACCGTATAAAACACTCGTTTTTCAACAGATTTGAAACACAGAACCTACAAGCAACAGCTATAACCGTCCAAACCAGCTGCGGCAACACTACATTGGTTGCCCTGTACTGCCCACCACGCTTCTCAAACTCTGAAAAGGAATTTACCGATTTCTTTAACACACTCGGAGATCGCTTCATTGCAGCAGGGGACTATAACGCCAAACATACGCACGGGGGATCTCGCCTGGTAAATCCTAAAGGCAAGCAGTTGTACAACACAATAGTCAACCCTCTCAATAAGATGGATTGCGTCTCACCGGGTAGGCCTACTTATTGGCCCACAGATCCACAGAAAGTGCCTGACTTGATTGATTTCGCAGTAACCAAGAGGATTCCACGTAATCGGATCACTGCGGATACACTGCTAGATTTAACTTCCGATCACTCTCCAGTGCTATTTACACTATTAACAAGACCTCAAGTACTTGATCGCCCTTATAGGCTTAGAAACAACAAAACAAATTGGCTTAAATTTAAAATGTACATGAGTGCCCACATTGACTGTTCGCCGACACTGGATGCTGCAGAGGACATTGATATGTGCGTCTCTGCACTTGAGTCGATGATGGGAGCTGCAGCAAGAGTATCTACTCCACATGCCTCTTCTTACACCAAACCTGTTGACAGGCCTACGAACCGGCGGATAGAACAATTAGTAACGGAAAAACGACGTCTAAGAAGAGAATGGCAGATTACTCGCTCACCAGCAGCAAAACTTCGCCTAAGGCATGCTAATCGCAACCTCTCCAAGGCGTTAAGAGGAAAGCTGGGCTCAATGGAAATACATAGAAAAGCTCAGTCCAACCAGCACTAAACATCCTCTGTGTAAAGCCCACCCAACTTTAAGCGCTCCTATAGAGACAATTTCACCGATGAGGAGTCCAACCTGTGGATGGGCCCGAGTTACCAACCCAACACCCTGGTCACTAAATTGGCGAACGAGACCCAGGAAAGAAGACGTGGCATCGACTCTTTTCTGTTCCCAGAACGATTGATAATTTATATATGATGATCATACATACACAAAACATACATACACAAAACATACATACATAAAACATACATACACACATGCATTAATTCGATTGTAACAGACACACAAAGATAGACAAAAGGTAGAGAATCCAAAAACATTATGAATAAAAAAGACACTTCTGTTTTAACATTTGAATCGAACAGACGTTTGAGTTACTCGGGGAAAAACCAAATACACATACATCTCACACACCCTCATTCAAACCATCTAGCTCCCGGTGGTAATTGGCGCAGCTGGGTCAGGAATAGACCTACTTAATGTTCACATTGAGAACTATGTCTTAAAAGCATTGGTAATTGGAACGGAATCAATTGTTGATAATCGTTTACATGGCAAAACCAATCACAAAAAAAAAAAAAAAAAAAAATACTTACCTTACAGTATTTACATACATGTACTTGTTACACACATGAAGATTGGCCTACAGAATCCATTGCTGATAACTAAAGGTCAATCAAATGTGAAATTAAAATTATTTTAGTGAAAGTGTAGGCTGAAATCATACGTTGATAATCGCCAAAAAAAAAAAAAAATCATAATTTAACTTACAATATTTCCAAAAAAAAAAAAAAAAAAAAAAAAAAAAAAGAGGAATATGTATATACATGGATGCATATACACATGTGTATATGTAAATCTTATAATTCAATGGAAATGTTTATATGCTGCAAAGCTACAAGATCTCTTTTACGAAATACACATTGTTTGTCGCTCATTCTGCTTTCAATTTCATAATTCGGCGGAATTGCCAAAACGCTACAAAACCACAACCATCAGCTAGCTGAGCTGCGAAGGGCATATATATATGTGTACCTATATATATATATATATGTTTATTTTGTTTTGTTTCACTGTAAGGCACTAACATCGCATCGTTTGTATTGTTCTTAATGTTCTTTTAAAATATTTTGTAACAAACCTTTATTACTATATATATATATATATATATATATGTGTGCGTGTGTGTGTTGTGTGTATGTGTATGTGCATAGACAATTATAATTATGTTTAAAACATTGCAGAATTTTAAAACAGTCCTGCAAACAGTCCTGCAAACATCGCAGTTAAAAGAATCTAACACAAGGGACAACTCAAGCAGACCGTCTGCGGACTGAGGGACGCGCCCTGAAACCTGGAGCTCTTTCGCGTCGGAGGTTCAATCAAAAAAAAAAAAATAAGTAAATAAATAAAAAAAAAAAAATAAAAAAATAAATAAAAACAAATAATAATAAGGATAATAATACAGATGTATATTAGTGTACGTGTGTGCATATGTATGTGTGTGTGGGTGTTACATATATGTACATGTATATAAATAAATATAATAATGTTTAAAACATTACAGAATTTAGAAACACTCTCGTCGACAAATCACGTCAACATAAATGCCAAAAAAATCTACATTCCAAGCAGCCACAAAAAGAACATCTGCCAGACGAACGGCAAGACTCATTTATGAAGATCCAGTTCATTCACCCAACGACGTAGCAATGGATTCTGGAAATGCCTCAGTGTCACTTCCCACAACTATATCGACTCCAAACGTTACGCCTACAATAAGCAGGATAGCCAACATCCCAACATCTTTAAATCCAACTAACATCATCGACTCAAGTGCAGAGACGCACATATCAATGTCCTCTGCAGCATCCAGTGTCGGCGAACAGTCAATGTGGGCACTCATGTACATTTTAAATTTAAGCCAATTTGTTTTGTTGTTTCTAAGCCTATAAGGGCGATCAAGTACTTGAGGTCTTGTTAATAGTGTAAATAGCACTGGAGAGTGATCGGAAGTTAAATCTAGCAGTGTATCCGCAGTGATCCGATTACGTGGAATCCTCTTGGTTACTGCGAAATCAATCAAGTCAGGCACTTTCTGTGGATCTGTGGGCCAATAAGTAGGCCTACCCGGTGAGACGCAATCCATCTTATTGAGAGGGTTGACTATTGTGTTGTACAACTGCTTGCCTTTAGGATTTACCAGACGAACGGCAAGACTCATTTATGAAGATCCAGTTCATTCACCCAACGACGTAGCAATGGATTCTGGAAATGCCTCAGTGTCACTTCCCACAACTATATCGACTCCAAACGTTACGCCTACAATAAGCAGGATAGCCAACATCCCAACATCTTTAAATCCAACTAACATCCTTGCCTTTATCAAGGAGCTACCTACTTTTGACGGCATCCCTAATAAACTGCAAGACTTCATTGTCAATGTGGAAGAAGTCATCGCTTTGATCAGAGGAACTGACCAGACACCATACAGCTCCCTTCTGTTAAGAGCCATCAGGAACAAAATCGTAGGTAGAGCTAATGACGCCTTAAAACTATCCAATACTGCACTCACCTGGGATGACATCAAGGCTAATCTCATACAGCATTATGGTAACAAGAAAAGCAAAGCTATGCTTATTCGCGATTTACAAAACTTTCCCGATAGCTTGTCATTAGGTCAACTTTTTTATAGTATTTTAAAAATAAGATCACAATTGACAGACATTTTACAAAACACAAATCAAAACTCAACTGACAAACCAAAATTATATGACGAGATATGCTTGAATACCTTTTTAATTAATCTACGAGAACCCCTTAAAACTTTAATAAAATCAAAAAACCCACAAAATATCAAGGAAGCCTATGAACATTGCCGTGTCGAAAAGACCTTCTATTCGCAAAAACCAAATACTAGCCAGAATTTTCGAGCACAGGTAACACCATACTTACGCCCCCAAAACATAAGAAATCATCCAAACAACAACCCCTATTCTAACAATAGAAACCAATTATTTAGAAATAATTCAACCATTTCTCAGCCTAACATTAACAACCAGGCTAATAACAACTACCATAATAGAAATTCAACTATAAATCCTTTCAATCGACACTCCCTTTTATATGGATAAATTCCGTTACAACTCAACCCATAAAATTCTTAATAGATACAGGTTCCACAAATTCATTTGTAAGCCCAACCATAGTGAGCAATGTCGATCGCAAAACTCTTGATAATCCTATAACTGTACAGTCAGTGTTGAACCAACACGTCATAAAAGAAAAAACCACGATTCAATCACTTAAAGAGTTTAATGAACAAATGAAGATAGACTTACTTCTTTTTGATTTTCACCCACATTTCAAAGGTTTGCTTGGGATGGATGTCCTTAGAAAGTTAAAAGCCAATATTAATCTGGCCAGTTTTTGTTTAGAAACTCCAAAATCATGTTTAAGAATTTCTTTACAAGACAACCCAGTAACCGAAGTACATATTATCCCAGCTTCTTCAAAATCTTTAATAACCCTTCCGGTCCGTATGAAGGAAGGCAATTTCTACTCTCAACAGACAATGTATAATAAGCACTTAGAGATTTCAGAAGGTCTATAGAATTCTGTTAACGGATATAGCAAGATGGTAATCGTAAATAATTCACTTGAAGATCAGCAATTATATTTAGAACAGCCATTAGAAACCATACCCTATGATCAAAATCACTATATTGAAATATACAATATAAATTCGGACAATCAAAGTCTCCCACATGTCCACAAATACGTTACCAAATTAAAAACCGATCACCTAAACTCCGAAGAAAAAATTGCATTAATACAACTCTGTAGCAAGTACACAGACCTTTTTTATGACGACAATCAAAAACTAACATTTACCAGCGATATTAAACATTATATACGCACAACTAACGACACGCCAATCTTTGTTAAATCATATCGATACCCCTACGCCTTAAAGAAAGAAGTAAAAGACCAAATAGACTCAATGCTAAAGCAAAACATAATTAAAAACAGTTATTCGCCTTGGAGCGCCCCTGTTTGGGTAGTTCCAAAAAAATCGAACTCCCCTGAAACGCAGAAATGGAGATTAGTTTTAGATTATCGTAAACTTAACGAAAAAACAATTTCAGACCGTTATCCAATTCCAAATATAAATGAGATTTTAGACCAACTTGGTAAATCTAATTACTTCTCAAGTCTTGATTTAGCTAGTGGATTTCACCAGATTGAAATAAACCAAGCAGATAGGAGCAAAACAGCTTTTACAGTCGAAGGTGGCCACTTTGAATTCATCCGTATGCCGTTCGGGTTGAAGAATGCACCTGCAACGTTCCAAAGAGTAATGGACCATGTCCTTGGAGATCTAGTAGGTTCCATTTGTTTAGTATACCTAGACGACATTATAATTTTTTCACCATCTCTACAAAAACACCTGATCGATATAAGGCAAGTATTTGATAGACTCAGATCCGCTAATCTTAAGCTACAAATCGCAAAATCTGACTTCCCCCGGAGAGAAGTTAATTTTCTAGGTCATATTGTAACTCAAGATGGGGTCAAGCCTAACCCAAATAAGATAAAATCCATTCAGGAGTTCCCTATCCTAAAAAACAGGAGACAAATTAAATCATTTCTAGGTCTTCTTGGCTATTATAGAAAATTGATTAAAGACTTTGCCCGCATAACAAAGCCACTAACACAACAATTAAAGGGTACAAAAGCAGTAACAATTGATGAAGAATACTGTAAAACTTTTGAATTCTGTAAGACATTACTTTGTAATAATGCAATATTGACCTACCCAAACTTTAAAAAACCCTTTATATTAACTACTGATGCAAGCAATTATGCCATCGGCGCTGTTTTATCCCAAAAATTATCTGGAAGCGACAAACCTATTTCTTACGCCAGTCGCACATTATCAGATGAAGAAACCCGTTATTCAGCTACAGAAAAAGAAATGCTTGCAGTCAATTGGGCAGTAAAACACTTCAGACCCTACTTATTCGGAAAAAAATGTATTTTAGTTTCAGACCACAAACCATTAACATGGAACACAGGACCATTTTCCACCAACGACAAGGTCGCCCGTTGGAAACTACAATTACTAGAATACGAATACGAATTTCAATACAAAAAAGGCTCTCAGAACGTAGTTGCAGATGCACTGAGTCGTATCCGACCCGAAGCAAATATTATCGTTAACAATATAGATGTCGAAAATTTTTCAAATAACAAAGTAACATCTTCTCTGTATAATCTTGCATCAAGCATAATAATTGTCGAAAACCACTTAACGATTTTAATTTGCAGATTGTTTTAGCTGAAGGTTCTCCTGCTTCTTACCAGGTTTCTACTCCCTTTAAAAACAAATTAAGGAGAACCATCACAGAACCCAGACTTAACTCAGATACTGTACTAGACATTCTAAAAAAAATTTTAAAGATTAACAGGACATTAGCAATTTACACATCAGACAGTATTTTTCAAATAGTACTAGATGTGTTCTCTAAACATTTTTCTCACAATAAATTATTTAAGTTACTTAGGTGTACAACTCTTTTAGACGATATCACTAATACGACCGATCAAGAAAAAATAGTTGTTCACGCCACCGAGTGAACAGCAGTGAGCGGCGAAGAGCAGTGAAGAGTGAGGAGGGTTTTTTGATCCTCGGCATCTACGGTCACACCAGGAGGGGTGACTGGGTTTTTTCCAATGGGCATCGCCATTATACTGAATCGAGATTTTCACCCGAACACCCGTTCACCTCCTGTATATTATACTTTGCGATTTGTCACTTTTTCCAACCGAACCATTTCGTGTGTGTGCCGGTATATCTTGTGAACTAAATAAAGCAAACATAGAATTAAAGCGAAGTTTTCGCGCGTTTTAATCATTCTACTCACGTACGAGATCCTGAAGATATTGGCACCCGCCAACCACTTGTTACTATATCGGGTCCTTCCGCCCCGCCACAAACATTGGTCCTTCGAGCCGGATATCCTTCCGCTCCTCCAGCTTGCATCGGCGGAATTCCTGATAAGTACAAAATTTCATTATTCGTTTCATTTGCCCCTACATACTAATAAAAGTGTGAGGTTTTCCCGCTTCTCCATAGCGACCTACACACTTGTTCACGCCACCGGGTGAACAGCAGTGAGCGGCGAAGAGCAGTGAAGAGTGAGGAGGGTTTTTTGATCCTCGGCATCTACGGTCACACCAGGAGGGGTGACTGGGTTTTTTCCAATGGGCATCGCCATTATTCCGAATCGAGATTTTCACCCGAACACCCGTTCTCTTGCATTTTTTACGATTTGTTAATCACTTTCAACCCGAACCATCTCCGTGTGTGCCGGGTTACCTGTGAATATTATATAAATAATAAAACCTACGTTTATTTAACCGAAGTTTTTCGTGCGTTTTAATTCACCACTCGCTCACCACAAACTGAAGAAATTGGCACCCGCCAACTCCTTGTATTTCATTTGGATCCTCCGCCCCCCCACGAACATTGGTCCTTCGAGCCGGATATCCTTCCGCTCCTCCAGCTTGCATCGGCGGAATTCCTGATAAGTACAAAATTTCATTATTCATTTCATTTCCATACTACTAAAAGTGTGAGGTTTTCCCGCTTCTCCATAGCGACCTACACACTTTTACATATTGTATGTATGTACATACCTGACCTGTTCCAAGGTTACATGGTAGTTCCTAATCCTTAGCGTGATTGTCCAACGTTCTCGTTTTACATTCCACGATTATCCATTTTTTATTTATGTTTTTTTTTTCCTCGCACTTGTCCAAATCCACCTCTTTTTTTTTCACATGTACATGTATGTAATTTCCACAGCTGTTTGCCAAATCCGCGTAAAAGTTTAAAAAACAAAAAAAAATTATTAAAGTGTTATAAAAAATAAGGAAGAATAATAATCCAGTGTTCACCGCGTTTTCTTATGTATAATTATTTTTAATGCCAAACTTATTTCCGCACGCGCGCATCTACGTACATACATACATACATACATCGTCACCTGTTGATGTACGCGCATATGTACCTATCCATATATATATAATCCCTTCGCACATTTACCACGACACAAAAGGCAAAAAAAAAAAAAAAAAATATTCTTTTTAAAATAGCACTTAACGTATGCATCGCGATTTCTTGCGCGTTCGAATTCGGTGCGAAATTAAATTCCTCACGCGCGTCTTTGGATACCGGTGCACTTGCTTACATACGTACATACATATATGCTTACATAGTCATACATTGCACATACATATGTACATATCCACAACATATAATACATTTCGGTGTCGCGCATTGATTTAACACAATTCCACATCCAATTAAATTACAATTACTTACGTTTTTTTTTTGTTGTTGTGAACAACGCGTGTGCATACATCTATATACTCACCTGTGTACTTATGCATGTACGTACATACATAGATCAAAGCATCTGTCCATATGCATTGATCGGTTGTTTGGTTTGCGCACAACACTCGCGGTGCGTAAAAGCGTTCTTTTGTTCTTGGTTTTTCCGCACAACCACAAAAAAAATTATTAACATAATTAAACAACAAAATCAAAAACCAAATATATAAACAGCGGCCGACAGCTGTTTTCGGAGTAGTGGTGACACGTGAGTCGAGTCGTGATATCGATAGGCGGCTCAAGCGCGCCAAGTTCAAATCACATTATTTCCGATTCCCTTTTTTCGCCTAATTATATATCCGCCCATATTTATAACTAAATACATATATATTTTTCCAGCACTATCGTGCCCACATTTATATATCCGTCCATATTCATAAATTATATATATATAATTTTCTCCGGCCAGTATTTTGCGCACATATATATATCCGCCCATATTTATAAATAAATACATATATATTTTTTCCAGCACTATCGGGCCCATATTTATATATCCATTCATATTCAAAAATTATAAATATATTTTTTCCGGCCAGTATTTTGCGCACATATATATATCCGCCCATATTTATAAATAAATACATATATATTTTTTCCAGCACTATCGGGCCCATATTTATATATCCATTCATATTCAAAAATTATAAATATATTTTTTCCGGCCAGCCTTTTGCGCTCATATATATATCCGCCCATATTTATAAATAAATGCATATATATTTTTCCAGCACTATCGGGCCCATATTTATATATCCATTCATATTCAAAAATTATAAATATATTTTTCCGGCCAGCCTTTTGCGCTCATATATATATCCGCCCATATTTATAAATAAATACATATATATATATTTTTTCCAGCACTATCGGGCCCATATTTATATATCCATTCATATTCAAAAATTATAAATATACTTCTTCCGGCCAGCCTTTTGCGCTCATATATATATCCGCCCATATTTATAAATAAATACATATATATATTTTTTCCAGCACTATCGGGCCCATATTTATACATCCGTCCATATTTATAAATTATATATATAATTTTTTCCGGCCAGTATTGTGCGCACATATATATATCCAGATCCAGATCTATACAAAAACGTATTTTCTTTTATCCTATACATCTTTATTTATATATTTCCTCCGTGTTTTGTTTTATACGTACTTCCAGCGTTACTTACGAATCCATACAAACTTGTTTTGTAATCATTTAGCTTGTCTACGTGCAAGTTTTGATCCGCACTCGTGCGTTCGTATATTGTTCCGCATCTATCCCCATTCAAAGGGCTCCGTTTCCGAGCCGCACGCGAGATAATTCTCCCGCAATCCTGCGGTGCACAGTGAGAAAGCTCTTGCGTCCTCATACAGTCCACTTCTCATTTCCTCAAATTTTCCCCATTTTCTCAAAACCCACAAACTCGGTGTTCAACGGTAAGGTCGTCCCCTGAGTATGTCCACGGAGCCGTCCAAGACTGCGCCGAAGTCTAACGGTCTTTCGTCTCCCTCTTCAACTCCGGAGAAGGTTCGACCTCCGATAACTCCGGCGACCGTGAAGCGTACGGATATTTCGCGCAAGTTCTCGTCTGTTCGCAGCCGCAGCGAATCCCCAAGATCCCGTCCGTCTTCGTCCAGCCTCCCTCAGGGTCGCAGATTCTCGGTTAAAGACTCGACTGAACACAAAGGTCGTTCCAAGCTTTCAACCCAGACCCAGATCCCGCACGTTGTTGTGACGCACTGTTCTGACGCTCCCGTCACCCGATCCGTATCACAACAGCGCAGAGAACACTCCAGAATGTCCCTCTCCGATTTCATTCTGGCGTGCGACGCATTGACTCTGTTCGAAGCTCGGGAGAGTGAAGCTCTAACTTCTGAAGTGCCCTTGTTTTCCCTTAAAATGCACTTAGAGCAGCTCAAATCGCTGTGGTCAACTGTCGAGATGGAACACTCCCGTTGTCACAAGGCCTTGACAGTCCAAACCGACGAGGAAAGCTTGGCAAACATAAGCCGCATCAAGGCGAAGCACGAATAGTCTTATAGTCTTATGCGTCAGCCCACCGCTCCGTCGAGGCCGGCGGGGCATAGAGTTCCTCCGTGTGAGGTGGAGACATTTGATGGCGACAGCCTAGCATGGCCCACATTCCGCGATTTGTTCGCCGCCATTTATATCGCCAACCCGTACTTGTCACAAGTGGAGAAGCTCTATCACCTGAACACCAAGACGCGAGGGGAAGCGAGAACCATCGTGGCTAAGTCCCCCCTGACGAATGAGGGTTTCCAGGCCGCGTGGGAGAACCTCACCGCACGGTACGAAAACAGCCGTCTGCTGGTCATGACTCAAGCCAGACAACTCCTTCAGATTCCCGCGGTGGCACAAGAGTCGGGCAAATCCTTGCGAGAGCTGCAGACCGCGTTTCAAGGGTGTCTTACCGCACTTGAGCGTTCGGGTGTTAGTACTGAGAATTGGGATGTCCTACTTATCGCCATCTGCACTAGTAAATTGCCGAAGGCCACAATCCTCCTGTGGGAGCAATCAGTGCCCAATAAGACTGTCGTCTCAACGTGGTCCGATTTGAACCAATTTCTTACCGATCGGTATCGTGTCCTGGATGCCACCGAAGAACATAAGTCGGCCCCAAGTGTCCAAGCCATCCCCATTGGTCCCCGCAAATCCTCTGCAACGATGAAAGTCCAAGCGTTTCCAGCGAAAGCTCAGCTCAAATCGGCGTCTTGCAAGCTGTGCCATCGGGAAAATCACCCAATACGGCTCTGCCCTAGTTTCCTTGATATGCCTGTTCAGAGGCGGCTGGAAACCATTAGACAGCAGGGACTTTGTCTGAACTGTTTTGCCCGCGGTCATCAAGTGAAGGGCTGCTCCAGTGCGCATAATTGCCATACCTGCAAGGAGCGTCATCATACGCTGTTGCATCCTAGTGATGTGTCCGTACCCTCGCCATCCGCTGCGCAAGTCCCACCATCCAGCGCCACAGAGCGCCCGTCCGCGAGCGACCAGCTCACAAATGCTCAAAGTTTTTTTGCATCTACCCCAGGCAGAGGCCTTTTAGGCACTGCGATTGTCACTCTGCACCATCGTGGTGTGGATCATCATATTCGGGCGTTGATCGACTCGGGAGCCGATTCAACTTTTCTCTCCGAACGTGTCTTCAGCATGGTCCAGCCCCCCTTCTACCCAGTAGACGCCGCGGTTACTGGCATGGGCCAGAGTGATGGAGGCTGCGCCGACAAGGTGTGTCTGCTAATGCTGTCTCCCCCGTGTGACAGATTGAACAAGATTGAGGTCTCCGCCCTGGTCGTATCCAAATTGTCAGGGGCCATTCCAACAGCTCCATTCCTTAATACGGTTCCGACGCAGTGCCTCGATCGCCCCCTGGCTGACCCGTACTACAACAAGCCCGCGCCTATTGACATGATCATCGGTGTAGACCTGTTTCCCCACATCCTCGGAGAACGGATCAAAAAGGATATTGGTGATTTTGTCGGGCTAGAAACCATCTTTGGATGGGTTCTGTGTGGGGCTATCACTCCTGACCCTCCGGTGTCTAGATCCGTTTTCGCGGCACAGACGCGAGTTAGTCCCGAAGCAAAGCTTGATGTACTCCTCACCAAGTTTTGGGAGGTGGAAGACCTTCCCGCAAAGCCGGAAAAGGAGGATGACGCATTCTGCGAGCGGAACTTCCAGGAGACCACCCAAAGGGGAAAGGACGGCCGATATGTTGTGTCCCTACCGTTCAAAGGTCCGAATAGCGTTGACTTGGGCCACTCAAGACCGATCGCGCTGGCTCAATTCCTGCGGAATGAAGCACGCCTTCTCAAGGATCCGGTTCTAAAAACGCAGTACGATGCCATTATTCAAGAGTACGAGGAATTGGGTCATATGATTCGGGTGACGCCGCCTCAAGATGGGAAAAACTTCTATCTCCCCCATCATGCGGTGTTTAAGCCCGATAGCACCACCACTAAGGTACGCGTGGTATTTAACGCGTCGAGCCCCTCCACACAAGGCGTCAGCCTCAACGATGTCTTGCACACCGGTCCTACTCTTCAGGCCGACCTCACGCTTCAGGTACTGAAATGGCGGTTCTTTCAATTCGTTTTCAATGCCGACATAACGCAGATGTATCGACAAATCCGAGTCGATCCCAGGCATACCCCCTTTCAGCGGATCCTCTACCGAGACCGCTGCGGCAATATCCAGGATTACGAGTTACAAACTGTCACGTTTGGGGTTAACTGCGCGCCATTCTTGGCGATCCGAGTCCTTTTACAACTGGCACAAGACGTGCAAGCGATGTATCCTCAGGCGAGCGAAATCCTTCGGAACTACATGTATGTTGATGATGTCCTTGCCGGCGCTCACACTGAAGCCGACGCCCGTCTCGCCATACGAGAGCTTCAAGCGACCCTCCAATCTGCGGGCTTCCCGCTTCGGAAGTGGACTTCCAATAAGAAGAAGTACTTCAAGCCATTCCGAGAGAGCACCTGCTGCGAGAGGACTTTCTCGAGCTGGAAGACGCGAGCACTGCAAAAACCTTGGGCATCCGCTGGCAAGCTGCCGAAGACGTCTTCTTCTTCACCGTAGCGGACCCCCCCTTGAAGGAGTCGATCACCAAGAGGCAGGTTCTGTCCCATATCGCTAAACTCTTTGACCCCGCTGGTTGGCTAGCCCCATTTGTCATCCGAGCGAAGATATTCATGCAACAAATCTGGCTTACCGAACTGGGCTGGGACGATGTTCTGCCGCCTCTCCTGCTGCAGCAATGGCACGAATTCCTGCAGGATTACCCAGGCCTCAGTCGACTCCGCATTCCCCGTTGGCTAAACACCAGCGATAAGCTCTCGTGGGAGCTTCATGGCTTCTGTGACGCGTCACAGAAAGCGTATGGAGCAGCCCTATATGTGCGGGTTCGGTGCGGCGATCAAGTAGCCGTCCATTTATTAACGGCTAAGACCCGTGTAGCTCCAGTCAAAACAGTCTCACTGCCTCGGCTGGAGTTGTGCGGAGCGGTTTTACTAGCCGATCTCTGGGCGTCGATCGTTCCTGAACTCCCAATCCCACCTGCAACCTCCCAGTTTTGGACCGACTCTACCATCGTGTTGGCTTGGCTCAATAAACCCCCGTGCAGTTGGTCCACCTTCGTGGCCAATCGGGTATCCAGCATCTCCAAAAGCACCAGTGGCCAAAGCTGGTCACATGTGCGCTCCGAGGACAACCCCGCTGATCTGGCGAGCCGTGGGGTCTCCGCGGCCGAGTTATCGGCCAGCAGACTCTGGTGGCATGGGCCGGACTGGCTCCAGCGAGCCCCCGAGTATTGGCCAACTCCCCATAACGAACTCCCAGACACCCAGCTAGAGCAACGAGTCCAGTGCCACACCACCGCGACCACCCTACTCGAGGACGTCAGCGAATCCATCATCCAGCCATCATCCAGCACGCTACTCAATCTGAATCCATTTCTCGATCAGCATGGGTTACTCCGCGCCTGCGGACGACTCCGGGCCGCCGAGTCCCTCCGATATGATGAACGTCACCCTATTCTCCTCCCCTATAGTACTCATTTCACTCGCCTGCTTGTCGAATTCGCCCACCGCATCACGTTGCATGGCGGCAATCAACTGATGGTGCGGTATCTGCGCACCAAATTCTGGATCCCACGGATCAAGAACATGGTGAAGTCCCACCTCAAGGGGTGCAAAGTCTGCATCGTTCATCGTCGACGACTACAGACCCAGATGATGGTGATCTCCCTCGAGAACGGATCACGTACTCCAGGCCCTTCACCCACATGGGCATTGATTTCGCAGGGCCGTTCGAGATCAAAAATTACACCGGGCGTGCGTGTCTCATAACTAAGGGCTATGTCTGCGTCTTCGTGTGTTTCAGCACGAAGGCAATCCATCTCGAGGCTACCTCCGACCTCACCACTGAAAGATTTCTTGCAGCCTTCTCTCGGTTTGTCGCACGGAGACAATGCCCCCAGCGCATTTACTCCGACAATGGCAAAACCTTCGTAGGGGCCTCAAAGGCGCTCGAACAAGATTTCCTGAACGCCACCAAGCTTGATATAATGAAGGCATTTCCCCAGCACATTTTATCCTGGCAGTTCATTCCGCCAAGCGCGCCCCATATGGGAGGACTGTGGGAAGCAGGGGTCAAAAGTTTTAAGACCCTGTTTTACAAGTCCTCGTCCACTGTCAAATACACCTTCGAGGAACTTTCCACTCTCCTGTGCAGGATCGAAGCGTGTCTAAACTCCAGGCCAATCTCTCCCATGAGCGAGGATCCAGAGGACCTGCTGGCCCTAAGCCCGGGACATTTCCTGATTGGAGGACCGCTCTTATCCATTGCGGAACCGGAAATTCTGGTCGAGCCTATGTCACTGATCAACCGATGGCAGCGACTGAAGGCAATCCAGCAGGCTTTCTGCCGCCGCTGGAAGAGTGAGTACCTCAAGGAGCTTCACAAACGGAACAAGTGGAAGTCACCGACTCGCAGCATCCAGACCGGCGACCTCGTGATCGTGTCCGAAGATCATCTCCCCTCCAACGAGTGGCGCTTAGGGCGAATTGAGCGCACTCTGCCCGGGGCTGACGGTCTCGTCCGAGTGGCTGATGTCACCACCGCGCGTGGGTCTATCCGAAGACCCGTAGCGAAGCTTATTCTGTTGCAAGACAGCAGGAGTCCTGAGCCTAAAACCGTATCGTGACTCCCAATCCCTCTATGTTCCCTCCGAATGTCCTCGTCTCCGTGCATGTTGTTCGTTCCCGCGCATAGACTAATCCACTCCCCCTACGTAATTTCTTTCGTTACAGTTCGTTCAGCTCCCCCCTTCATAGCGACATGGCCCCCACACGTCTGCCGCACCACCGCAGCACACGAGCTGCTCCGCAGGGCACGAACGTGTACCGATGCCGGGTCTGTCGGGGGGTTCATGCACTCCGGCAGTGTCAGCGCTTCCTGAACCTCCGAGGGGAAAAGCGGCTCCGGGCGGTGCTGATCAACAAGTATTGTCCCAATTGCTTGGCACACGAGCATTCATCCGACGCGTGCCGGACTCGCCATGGTTGCCGACGATGCGGGCAAAGGCACCACACCCTGCTCCACATGGCCGACCAAACGCCGAGACCACGTGCCTCCGCCCGGCGGCGCAGCCAATCACCCCCCTCCGGGCGTGCTGCACCCCCGCTACAACCCTGTTCCCGATCATCGTCCGACCGCTCCGCTTCCCCAGAAGGCGCACCCGAAATCTCTTATCCTCCCTGCTCCACGCCAGGACGACGACTGTCCTGCCAACCGCAGTCCTCCGGTTGGGCAATGGCTCGAAATCCTTCGAGACCCGCGTCCTTCTCGATGCGTGTGCGGCTGAGAGCCGCATCAATCGCTCCTTTGCCCGGTCCCTGGGGTTAGCTGTGACCAAGGTCGGGGTCGACCAAGCCTGTACGGCCGTCCTCGAGTCGAGGTCCGACGAGACGTTCCGACGGAACGTTATATTCCGGGTCGAAGAGGACTTGCTCATCCGCACTCCCATCCGGGAAGTGGTGGCGCCGGTTCGGGAGAAATTCGCCACCCTGCTCCTGGCCGACCCCTATTTCTATCGGCCGGCGTCGGTGTCCGTGGTACTCGGGGCAGACCTCTATCCGGAGGTCATCCAACCAGGCTGTGTGCCCGGTCATAGCGGTACTCCCGCAGCCCAGAGCACCGTGTTCGGATGGGTCGTCTCCGGCTCCTGTGGGATCTAGGCGCTCCAGAACGTTGCCGTCCCCCGTCCGTTATATGTCCAGGGTGGCAATTGCAACATGTTGCAAGGGGGGCGGTATGTTCACGCCACCGGGTGAACAGCAGTGAGCGGCGAAGAGCAGTGAAGAGTGAGGAGGGTTTTTGATCCTCGGCATCTACGGTCACACCAGGAGGGGTGACTGGGTTTTTTCCAATGGGCATCGCCATTATTCCGAATCGAGATTTTCACCCGAACACCCGTTCTCTTGCATTTTTTACGATTTGTTAATCACTTTCAACCCGAACCATCTCCGTGTGTGCCGGGTTACCTGTGAATATTATATAAATAATAAAACCTACGTTTATTTAACCGAAGTTTTTCGTGCGTTTTAATTCACCACTCGCTCACCACAAACTGAAGAAATTGGCACCCGCCAACTCCTTGTATTTCATTTGGATCCTTCCGCCCCCCCACGAACAACACTTTTACATATTGTATGTACATACCTGACCTGTTCCAAGGGTCCATGGTAGTTCCTAATCCTTAGCGTGTTTGTCCAACGTTCTCGTTTTCCATTACATTTCCATTTCTTTATTTATATTTTTCCCCGCACTTGTCCAAATCCACCTCTTTTACATATGCATTCACATGTACATGTAATTTCCACAGCTGTTTGCCAAGTCCGCGTAAAGGGTTAAAAAACAAAAAAAATATTAAAGTGTTATAAAAAATAGAAAAAAAATAATAATCCAAGTGTTCACCGCGTTTTCTTATGTGTTGAAATAATTATTTTTAATGCCAAACTAATTTCCGCACGCGCGTATCTACGTACATACACACATCGTCATCTGTTGATGTACGCGCATATGTACATATCCATGTACATATAATCCCTTCACACATTTACCACAACACAAAAGGCCAAAAAATATTGTTTTTTTAATAGCACTTAACGTATGCACCGCGATTTCTTGCGCGTTCGAATTAGGTGCGAAATTAATTCCCCACGCGCGTCTTTGGAAACCGGTGCACTTGCTTACATATGTACATACATACTTACATAGTCATACCTTGCACATATGTACATATCCACAACACATAATCCATTTCGGTGTCGCGCATTGATTTAACACCACCCCACCTCCAATTAAATGACAATTACTTACGTTATTTTTGTTGTGAACAACGCGTGTGCACACATATCTATATACTCACCTGTGTACTTATGCATGTACGTACATACATAGATCAAGCATTTGTCCACATGCATTGATCGTTTGTTTTGTTTGCCTTCGCGCACAACACTCGCGGTGTGTAAAAGCGTTCTTTTGTTATTGGTTTTCTCTTTTTTTGCACAACCACAAAAAAATTATTAACATAATTAAACAACAACATCAAAATATAAACAACGGCCGACAGCTGTTTTCGGAGTAGTGGTGACACGTGAGTCGAGTCGTGATATCGATAGGCGGCTCAAGCGCGCCAAGTTCAAATCACATTATTTCCGATTCCCTTTTTTCGCCTAATTATATATCCGCCCATATTTATAACTAAATACATATATATTTTTCCAGCACTATTGTGCCCACATTTATATATCCGTCCATATTCATAAATTATATATATATAATTTTCTCCGGCCAGTATTTTGCGCACATATATATATCCGCCCATATTTATAAATAAATACATATATATTTTTTCCAGCACTATCGGGCCCATATTTATATATCCATTCATATTCAAAAATTATAAATATATTTTTTCCGTCCAGCCTTTTGCGCTCATATATATATCCGCCCATATTTATAAATAAATACATATATATATTTTTTTCCAGCACTATCGGGCCATATTTATATATCCATTCATATTCAAAAATTATAAATATATTTTTTCCGGCCAGCCTTTTGCGCTCATATATATATCCGCCCATATTTATAAATAAATACATATATATTTTTTCCAGCACTATCGGGCCCATATTTATATATCCATTCATACTCAAAAATTATAAATATATTTTTCCGGCCAGCCTTTTGCGCTCATATATATATCCGCCCATATTTATAAATAAATACATATATATATTTTTTCCAGCACTATCGGGCCCATATTTATATATCCATTCATACTCAAAAATTATAAATATATTTTTCCGGCCAGCCTTTTGCGCTCATATATATATCCGCCCATATTTATAAATAAATACATATATATATTTTTTCCAGCACTATCGGGCCCATATTTATATATCCATTCATATTCAAAAATTATAAATATATTTCTTCCGGCCAGCCTTTTGCGCTCATATATATATCCGCCCATATTTATAAATAAATACATATATATATTTTTTCCAGCACTATCGGCCCATATTTATACATCCGTCCATATTTATAAATTATATATATAAATTTTGTTTCCGGCCAGTATTGTGCGCACATATATATATCCAGATCCAGATTTATACAAAAACGTATTTTCTTTTATCCTATACATCTTTATTTATATATTTCCTCCGTGTTTTGTTTTATACGTACTCCCAGCGTTACTTACGAATCCATACAAACTTGTTTTGTAATCATTTAGCTTGTCTACGTGCAAGTTTTGATCCGCACTCGTGCGTTCGTATATTGTTCCGCATCTATCCCCATTAAAAGGGCTCCGTTTCCGAGCCGCACGCGAGATAATTCTCCCGCAATCCTGCGGTGCACAGTGAGAAAGCTCTTGCGTCCTCATACAGTCCACTTCTCATTTCCTCAAATTTTCCTCATTTCCTCATTTTCTCAAAACCCACAAACTCGGTGTTCGACGGTAAGGTCGTCCCCTGAGTATGTCCACGGAGCCGTCCAAGACTGCGCCGAAGTCTAACGGTCTTTCGTCTCCCTCTTCAACTCCGGAGAAGGTTCGGCCTCCGATAACTCCGGCGACCGTGAAGCGTACGGATATTTCGCGCAAGTTCTCGTCTGTTCGCAGCCGCAGCGAATCCCCAAGATCCCGTCCGTCTTCGTCCAGCCTCCCTCAGGGTCGCAGATTCTCGGTTAAGGACTCGAGTGAACACAAAGGTCGTTCCAAGCTTTCAACCCAGACCCAGATCCCGCACGTTGTTGTGACGCACTGTTCTGACGCTCCCGTGACCCGATCCGTATCACAACAGCGCAGAGAACACTCCAGAATGTCCCTCTCCGATTTCATTCTGGCGTGCGACGCATTGACTCTGTTCGAAGCTCGGGAGAGTGAAGCTCTAACTTCTGAAGTCCCCTTGTTTTCCATTAAAATGCACTTAGAGCAGCTCAAATCGCTGTGGTCAACTGTCGAGATGGAACACTCCCGTTGTCACAAGGCCTTGACAGTCCAAACCGACGAGGAAAGCTTGGCAAACATAAGCCGCATCAAGGCGAAGCACGAATACGCTTATGCGGCGTATGTGCGCTGCGGGACGTTGTTTGGAGAACGCATCGAACAGCTCTCGGCACAGATGACGAGTCTTATGCGTCAGCCCACCGCTCCGTCGAGGCCGGCGGGGCATAGAGTTCCTCCGTGTGAGGTGGAGACATTTGATGGCGACAGCCTAGCATGGCCCACATTCCGCGATTTGTTCGCTGCCATTTATATCGCCAACCCGTACTTGTCACAAGTGGAGAAGCTCTATCACCTGAACACCAAGACGCGAGGGGAAGCGAGAACCATCGTAGCTAAGTCCCCCCTGACGAATGAGGGTTTCCAGGCCGCGTGGGAGAACCTCACCGCACGGTACGAAAATAGCCGTCTGCTTGTCATGACTCAAGCCAGACAACTCCTTCAGATTCCCGCGGTGGCACAAGAGTCGGGCAAATCCTTGCGAGAGCTGCAGACTGCGTTTCAAGGGTGTCGTACCGCGCTTGAGCGTTCGGGTGTTAGTACGGAGAATTGGGATGTCTTACTTATCGCCATCTGCACTAGCAAATTGCCGAAGGCCACAATCCTCCTGTGGGAGCAATCAGTGCCAAATAAGACTGTCGTCTCAAATTGGTCCGATTTGAACCAATTTCTTACCGATCGGTATCGTGTCCTGGATGCCACCGAAGAACATAAGTCGGGCCCAAGTGTGCAAGCCATCCCCTTTGGCCCCCGCAAATCCTCTGCAACGATGAAGGTCCAAGCGTTCCCCGCGAAAGCCCAGCTCAAACCGGCTTCTTGTAAGCTGTGCCATCGGGAGAATCACCCTATACGGCTCTGCCCTAGTTTTCTTGATATGCCTGTTCACAGGCGGCTGGAAACCATTAGACAGCAGGGACTTTGTCTGAACTGTTTTGCCCGCGGTCATCAAGTGAAGGGCTGCTCCAGTGCGCATAATTGCCATACCTGCAAGGAACGTCATCATACGCTGTTGCATCCTAGTGATGTGTCCGTGTCCTCGCCGTCCGCTGCGCAAGTCCCACCATCCAGCGCCACAGAGGGTCCGTCCACGAGCAACCAGCTCACAAATGCTCAAAGTTATTTTGCATCTACCCCAGGCAGAGGCCTTTTAGGCACTGCGATTGTCACTCTGCACCATCGTGGTGTGGATCACCATATTCGGGCGTTGATCGACTCTGGGGCCGATTCAACTTTTCTCTCCGAGCGTGTCTTCAGCATGGTCCAGCCCCCCTTCTACCCAGTAGACGCTGCGGTTACTGGCATGGGCCAGAGTGATGGAGGCTGCGCCGACAAGGTGTGTCTGCTAATGCTGTCTCCCCCGTGTGACAGACTGAACAAGATCGAGGTCTCCGCCCTGGTCGTATCCAAATTGTCAGGGGCCATTCCAACAGCTCCATTCCTTAATACGGTTCCGACGCAGTGCCTCGATCGCCCCCTGGCTGACCCGTACTACAACAAGCCCGCGCCTATTGACATGATTATCGGTGTTGACCTGTTTCCCCACATCCTCGGAGAACGGATCAAAAAGGATATTGGTGAGTTCGTCGGGCTAGAAACCATCTTTGGATGGGTTCTGTGTGGAGCTATCATGCCTGACCCTCCGATGTCTCGATCAGTTTTCGCGGCACAGACGCGAGTTAGGCCAGAAGCAAAACTTGATGTACTCCTCACCAAGTTTTGGGAGGTGGAAGACCTTCCCGCAAAACCGGAAAAGGAGGATGACGTATTCTGCGAGCGGAACTTCCAGGAGACCACCCAAAGAGGAAAGGACGGTGGATATGTTGTGTCTCTACCCTTCAAAGGTCCGAATAGCGTTGACTTGGGCCACTCACGACCGATCGCGCTGGCTCAATTCCTGCGGAATGAAGCACGCCTTCTCAAGGATCCCGTCCTAAAAACGCAGTACGATGCCATTATTCAAGAGTACGAGGAATTGGGTCACATGATTCGGGTGACGCCGCCTCAAGGTGGGAAAAACTTCTATCTCCCCCATTACGCGGTGTTTAAGCCCGATAGCACCACCACTAAGGTACGCGTGGTATTTAACGCATCGAGCCCCTCCACACAAGGCGTCAGCCTCAACGATGTCTTGCACACCGGCCCCACTCTTCAGGCCGACCTCACGCTTCAGGTACTGAAATGCGGTTCTTTCAATTCGTTTTCAACGCCGACATAACGCAGATGTATCGACAAATCCGAGTCGACCCCAGGCATACCCCCTTTCAGCGAATCCTCTACCGAAACCGCTGCGGCAATATTCAGGATTATGAGTTACAAACTGTCACGTTTGGGGTTAACTGCGCGCCATTCTTGGCGATCCGAGTCCTTTTACAACTGGCACAAGACGTGCAAGCGATGTATCCTCAGGCGAGCGAAATCCTTCGGAACTACATGTATGTTGATGATGTCCTTGCCGGCGCTCACACTGAAGCCGACGCCCGTCTCGCCATACGAGAGCTTCAAGCGACCCTCCAATCTGCGGGCTTCCCGCTTCGGAAGTGGACTTCCAATAAGAAGGAAGTACTTCAAGCCATTCCGAGAGAGCACCTGCTGCGAGAGGACTTTCTCGAGCTGGAAGACGCGAGCACTGCAAAAACCTTGGGCATCCGCTGGCAAGCTGCCGAAGACGTCTTCTTCTTCACCGTAGCGGACCCCCCTTGAAGGAGTCGATCACCAAGAGGCAGGTTCTGTCCCATATCGCTAAACTCTTTGACCCCGCTGGTTGGCTAGCCCCATTTGTCATCCGAGCGAAGATATTCATGCAACAAATCTGGCTTACCGAACTGGGCTGGGATGATGTTCTGCCGCCTCTCCTGCTGCAGCAATGGCACGAATTCCTGCAGGATTACCCAGGCCTCAGTCGACTCCGCATTCCCCGTTGGCTAAACACCAGCGATAAGCTCTCGTGGGAGCTTCATGGCTTCTGTGACGCGTCACAGAAAGTGTATGGAGCAGCCCTATATGTGCGGGTTCGGTGCGGCGATCAAGTAGACGTCCATAAGACCCGTGTAGCTCCAGTCAAAACAGTCTCGCTGCCTCGGCTGGAGTTGTGCGGAGCGGTTTTGCTAGCCGATCTCTGGGCGTCGATCGTTCCTGAACTCCCAATCCCACCTGCAACCTCCCAGTTTTGGACCGACTCTACCATCGTGTTGGCTTGGCTCAATAAACCCCCGTGCAGTTGGTCCACCTTCGTGGCCAATCGGGTATCCAGCATCTCCAAAAGCACCAGTGGCCAAAGCTGGTCACATGTGCGCTCCGAGGACAACCCCGCTGATCTGGCGAGCCGTGGGGTCTTCGCGGCCGAGTTATCGGCCAGCAGACTCTGGTGGCATGGGCCGGACTGGCTCCAGCGAGCCCCCGGCGCCTTCCACGGTTCACCTCACCAATGACGAACTTCTCTCCGCCGAGCGCGCCTTGATTCGGACCTCTCAGCGTCGGGAATACCTCGCGGAGATACGGGCCCTGGGGGAAGGGCGACCCCTGCCATCATCCAGCACGCTACTCAATCTGAATCCATTTCTCGATCAGCATGGGTTACTCCGCTCCTGCGGACGACTCCGGGCCGCCGAGTCCCTCCGATATGATGAACGTCACCCTATTCTCCTCCCCTATAGTACTCATTTCACTCGCCTGCTTGTCGAATTCGCCCACCGCATCACGTTGCATGGCGGCAATCAACTGATGGTGCGGTATCTGCGCACCAAATTCTGGATCCCACGGATCAAGAACATGGTGAAGTCCCACCTCAAGGGGTGCAAAGTCTGCATCGTTCATCGTCGACGACTACAGACCCAGATGATGGGTGATCTCCCTCGAGAACGCATCACGTACTCCAGGCCCTTCACCCACACGGGCATTGATTTCGCAGGGCCGTTCGAGATCAAAAATTACACCGGGCGTGCGTGTCTCATAACTAAGGGTTATGTCTGCGTCTTTGTGTGTTTCAGCACGAAGGCAATCCATCTCGAGGCTACCTCCGACCTCACCACTGAAAGATTTCTTGCAGCCTTCTCTCGGTTTGTCGCACGGAGACAATGCCCACAGCGCATTTACTCCGACAATGGCAAAACCTTCGTAGGGGCCTCAAAGGCGCTCGAACAAGATTTCCTGAACGCCACCAAGCTTGATATAATGAAGGCATTTCCCCAGCACATTTTATCCTGGCAGTTCATTCCGCCAAGCGCGCCCCATATGGGTGGACTGTGGGAAGCAGGGGTCAAAAGTTTTAAGACCCTGTTTTACAAGTCCTCGTCCACTGTCAAATACACCTTCGAGGAACTCACCACTCTCCTGTGTAGGATCGAAGCGTGCCTAAACTCCAGGCCAATCTCTCCCATGAGCGAGGATCCAGAGGACCTGCTGGCCCTAAGCCCGGGACATTTCCTGATTGGAGGACCGCTCTTATCCATTGCGGAACCGGAAATTCTGGTCGAGCCTATGTCACTGATCAACCGATGGCAGCGACTGAAGGCAATCCAGCAGGCTTTCTGCCGCCGCTGGAAGAGTGAGTACCTCAAGGAGCTTCACAAACGGAACAAGTGGAAGTCACCGACTCGCAGCATCCAGACCGGCGACCTCGTGATCGTGTCCGAAGATCATCTCCCCTCCAACGAGTGGCGCTTAGGGCGAATTGAGCGCACTCTGCCCGGGGCTGACGGTCTCGTCCGAGTGGCTGATGTCACCACCGCGCGTGGGTCTATCCGAAGACCCGTAGCGAAGCTTATTCTGTTGCAAGACAGCAGGAGTCCTGAGCCTAAAACCTTATCGTGACTCCCAATCCCTCTATGTTCCCTCCGAATGTCCTCGTCTCCGTGCATGTTGTTCGTTCCCGCGCATAGACTAATCCACTCCCCCCTACGTAATTTCTTTCGTTACAGTTCGTTCAGCTCCCCCTTTCATAGCGACATGGCCCCCACACGTCTGCCGCACCACCGCAGCAAACGAGCTGCTCCGCAGGGCACGAACGTGTACCGATGCCGGGTCTGTCGGGGGGTTCATGCACTCCGGCAGTGTCAGCGCTTCCTGAACCTCCGAGGGGAAAAGCGGCTCCGGGCGGTGCTGATCAACAAGTATTGTCCCAATTGCTTGGCACACGAGCATTCATCCGACGCGTGCCGGACTCGCCATGGTTGCCGACGATGCGGGCAAAGGCACCATACCCTGCTCCACATGGCCGACCAACCGCCGAGACAACGTGCCTCCGCCCGGCGTCGCAGCCAATCACCCCCCTCCGGGCGTGCTGCACCCCCGCTACAACCCTGTTCCCGATCATCGTCCGACCGCTCCGCTTCCCCAGAAGGCGCACCCGAAATCTCTCTATCCTCCCTGCTCCACGCCAGGACGACGACTGTCCTGCCAACCGCAGTTCTCCGGTTGGGCAATGGCTCGAAATCCTTCGAGACCCGCGTCCTTCTCGATGCGTGTGCGGCTGAGAGCCGCATCAATCGCTCCTTTGCCCGGTCCCTGGGGTTAGCTGTGACCAAGGTCGGGGTCGACCAAGCCTGTACGGCCGTCCTCGAGTCGAGATCCGACGAGACGTTCCGACGGAACGTTATATTCCGGGTCGAAGAGGACTTGCTCATCCGCACTCCCATCCGGGAAGTGGCGGCGCCGGTTCGGGAGAAATTCGCCACCCTGATCCTGGCCGACCCCTATTTCTATCGGCCGGCGTCGGTATCCGTGGTACTCGGGGCAGACCTCTATCCTGAGGTCATCCAACCAGGCTGTGTGCCCGGTCATAGCGGTACTCCCGCAGCCCAGAGCACCGTGTTCGGATGGGTCGTCACCGGCTCCTGTGGCATCTAGGCGCTCCAGAACGTTGCCGTCCCCCGTCCTTTATATGTCCAGGGTGGCAATTGCAACATGTTGCAAGGGGGGCGGTATGTTCACGCCACCGGGTGAACAGCAGTGAGCGGCGAAGAGCAGTGAAGAGTGAGGAGGGTTTTTTGATCCTCGGCATCTACGGTCACACCAGGAGGGGTGACTGGGTTTTTTCCAATGGGCATCGCCATTATACTGAATCGAGATTTTCACCCGAACACCCGTTCACCTCCTGTATATTATACTTTGCGATTTGTCACTTTTTCCAACCGAACCATTTCGTGTGTGTGCCGGTATATCTTGTGAACTAAATAAAGCAAACATAGAATTAAAACGAAGTTTTCGCGCGTTTTAATCATTCTACTCACGTATGAGACCCTGAAGATATTGGCACCCGCCAACCACTTGTTACTATATCGGGTCCTTCCGCCCCGCCACAAACAATAGTCACAATAATAACAATCACCGGGGTATTGATGAAACATTAATGCACCTTAAAAGAAAAGTCTACTTTCCACATATGAAAAGCAAAATAGCGCAAATAATAAAGGGTTGTGAAATTTGCCTCACACTTAAATACGATAGACAGCCGCAGAAACCACCTTTTGAAGTACCAGAAACTCCTTGCAAACCAATGGACATAGTCCATATAGACATATACACGATAAACAAAAACTATAATCTTACATTAATAGATAAGTTTTCAAAATTTGCATGTGCCTACCCTATACCCAACAGGACCTGCATAAACGTCGTTACCGCCATGAAACATTTTTTCAGCCTTTTTGGAATCCCTAAAAAAATAGTTTATGACCAAGGTGCGGAATTTTCTGGCAGTATATTTAAAGATTTCTGTAATCAATACGACATCCAATGTCACATAACTTCCTTCCAGCAGTCATCCAGCAACTCTCCAGTAGAACGATTACATTCGACACTGACTGAAACCTAGAACCTACCAAGAGATGAAAGAGATTTTACATAAAAATACTAAAAGCAAACTTGATAAACTTAACGAAACTCGGAAATCCGCAGCCCCCTTATCAACTAATGAAAGCATATTTCGAAAAGAAAACCGTAGAAATAAGTTAACGCCAAGATTTTCTAAACATAAAGATAATGGTAACACACTTATCACCACACGCTTGCAAAAAATCCATAAATCTAAAATAAGGCGAACAACAAAATAATAATTAGTATAATCTTTTTTTTTTACATATGTCATTCATCGTACCCAAACGCATTGTAAACAATATACAGCATTTGTTTTAACATTTGAAAAAAAAAATTTTTTTAACATAAAATGCTACAAAAACAACTAGAAAAATTAAGCTTTCGGCATACCATTAGATCATTAGATTTTGTGTTGCGTTGGAATCACAAGTGGACAACGACGGTCCGATGAACAAGCCCAAGTCACAAGGAAATCAGCGGCATCCACCCGACAGCCCCATTCTAAACGCATTGCTTCATTTTGGGGAGGGAGGAGTTACCAACCCAACACCCTGGTCACTAAATTGGCGAACGAGACCCAGGAAAGAAGATCGATTGATAATTTATATATGATGATCATACATACACAAAACATACATACACAAAACATACATACATAAAACATACATACATATGATACATAAAACATACATACATAAAACATACATACATAAAACATACATACATAAAACATACATACATAAAACATACATACATAAAACATACATACACACATGCATTAATTCGATTGTAACAGACACACAAAGATAGACAAAAGGTAGAGAATCCAAAAACATTATGAATAAAAAAGACACTTCTGTTTTAACATCTGAATCGAACAGACGTTTGAGTTACTCGGGGAAAAACCAAATACACACACATCTCACACACCCTCATTCAAACCATCTAGCTCCCGGTGGTAATTCCCGCAGTGACGAATTTGCCACTGTAACGATCCTTTTTTGTCCTTCGGGATATTTACGATATCTCTTGGGCTAGGTTCGGCACAACAAATTTATTTTGTGCCCCGGTGAAATTAAAACACGTTTGATTTCAGTTGTTAATGCTTAATTGTATGTTTATTCAAATCGTTGGTGGGCTCGGTTGGATATGACGGTTTCTCGATGGTAGTTCTGGGCTTGGGCAGCGTTGGGGAGTCACTTCGAATCCCTCGTCGACCCTTCTCGTCTTCCTCTTGCTCCTATAGCCGTTGCTGGTTACTGTCTCGATCCGTATAGTGTGCTTGATTTGCGCTACACACCTCTGCACCCTTTTCGCTGAGTTCGTTGAGAATGCTTTTGCTTTAAGGCTCTGGGATGAATCCCGTAGCTGTTATCACGAAGCAGGATGTTCCTCAGAAATTGGTACTCGTCAGGATATATAGATCCTGGAATTTCGGCAGTAGGATATATCCTCGTGCCTTCCACTGACCTTGGGTACTCCTGGAGATTGCTTGGCTTCTCTCAAATTTACTCTAGCTTGGGTACGGTGTTTATTATCTTTTTTTTAGGACTTGTTGCTATCAAGTGGAACTGTACAGGTTACTCGTAAGGCCTGTATAGTTCTTAGTTTTCTGCTGCTCCTTGTGTTTCCTTGCTAAGTTTCTTAAGGTTACTGGTAAGGCCTTAATTACTTGTTGCTTGATCACGTCTTGATGACTTGATGATGCTGCTTGATGGGGGTTGCCTTTATATAGGCAATTCCCACGGCCTCAGGAATATCTTGGTGTAGTACCGCTATACAGCTGGTACATTTCCATCGGCCCTCTGCTTTCACCCACGCATCCACTTGTTGCTATGCGTGGTGAAAATCCCGTAAATCCTTTGCGCATATGTCCACTTTCTTTGTGGCTGAGCGCCCATTTATTTCCTTGTCCTTGTCTAGCTCCCTTGTATCTACGTGCTTCCATCACTTTCACGCATTGGCGTCGCCTTTCTATTGGCCGCCCTTCATATCCCGTTGACTCTCTCTGCTTTCTCTGCCAGCGCTGCCGTCGCCCGTCGCTCCCTTTGATTCACTCGTCATACCCAATTTCACCCGTATTTGCTCAATATTGATATTTACATATATATATACTAATTGTATTAACTAAAATTATCATTTGAACATAAATAGCCTGATTAATTTAATATATTGTATTATTTAAATCCCCATGCAAATACACTTTCATATGCATCTTGCATCCGTCAGATAGAGGGCTTCCCCATGGCCTCATCCCTCCCCCTTCGGCTTGCATATTCCCTCACACCTCCATAAACCATCATTGCTTCTCGCATCTTTGCTTTCCCCCCTACTCCCCGATTCACAAGCATAGCCCTCACTTGGTTTCGTTTCGGTACCAAGCTTCCCCCGCACCCGTTTTTCGGGCTTGCTTGGCCCTCACTTTTGTTTTCTCTCGCTCCCGAAATTCTTTTGGCGCTCGCATTCTAACTGCTTTCGCTCTCATGAGCGTGACGTAGGCATCGCGCGGCCCATTGGCCGCCGGTATTCTCCCATGCCGTCACTCACGCATAGTGTACGTGTGACGTGCGTGTATGTACGCTAATGCATGCATTTACATTTGCCTCTCCATGCTCTTAATTTATCTAATGAGGCCAATGCCCTATTTTTGCATGCAATTATGCCCTCAAGCCCGGTTTCATTTACTCTTATACAGCCACTAATACTCATTATGTTTCCCACGCATCTTCCCGCTTGTACGAAATCGCCAGCGGTTGCGTGGGGTTCGATCGGCCATGTTCGACCGGCCTCTTGCATTGGCTCTTATACGACCGAACTTATCGCATTATGTCTCCCACGCATCTTCCCGCTTGTACGAAAATCGCCAGCGGTTGCGTGGGGTTCGATCGGCAATGTTCGGCTGGCCTTGTTTATTTGATCATTTACATCCGATTTCACTCTTATACTTTAGTTTGTGTCTTGGCTGCGTTTGTATCTGGCTGTTTGTTGTATCTTATGTATTGTGGCTTTGTATCTTGTTTGTTGTAGCTTGTTTGTTGTGTGGGACATTATTCTTGTGTATATAATGTTCCTCACACTCCCCCCTTCTTCGGGAGGGATTTGCCCTCCCCTGTCCCTTGTACCTTGTTTGTTTTCTGCATGTGTTTATTGTGTTTGTTTTCTGCGTGTGTATTTTCATTTTCGTACTTGTGCATTTTTATGCTTTGCCTTTGTAGTTTTTTTTTTTTTATTTTGCATGTGTTTTGCTTGTTTTGGGTTTTTTTTTTTATTTTGGACTCAGCTCGCATCTTTTATTGGGCATTTGGCATCTTCTAATGTTGGCGATTACGGAGTATCTTTTCGTTAAATGCTGGCGGATTAGGGCATCTTTTCATTGTTGTTTTTTTTTTCATTTTTGGCCCGTTCCGCATATTTTCTTATACCTAACTTACATTTAAATATCCTACTTATTCTATTCTCATTACGCCTACTTATTATGTTCTCCTTTCTCTATATACTCGAACTACCCCTGAGCTATCCTAATCCTATACCTATTTTGTCCCGCCCATACTATTCTAACTCTCCTCGGCCCTTCCTGTCGCACCATTTGGCCCACGATATCCGCCACCATCTCCGGCCAATCTCTTTCCTCCACCGCCTCATATCTCTCATGCCCGTATGGCACTGGGCATGAGTTTTGCCTGGCCAATATGGGCCGAGCACTGTCATTGTGCCCCGTGGGTGCAGACATTTGTCTACTCAATGCCGGTCTTGGCCACACCCCACGGGCACTCTCGGTATTCGAGCTGCAGCTGCTGTTGCTGTTGCTGCCATTGTGGCTGCTGTTGTTGTTGCAGTTGCTGCAATTGTTGCTGCTGTTGCTGTTGCAGTTGCATTTGTTGCTGCTGTTGCTGTTGCTGTTGCACTTGTTGCTGCTGTTGTTGTTGCAGTTGCATTTGTTGCTGCTGTTGTTGTTGCAGTTGCCTGCCTCTGACATTGAGTCCACCATACGAAACGGCGTTGGTGGCCGCGCTGGCTCCCACAATCTTGCCGGAGGCTCATATATCTCATTTTGCTCCCACGGCGCATACTCTTCTGGGCTACTCCGGCCGCTGCTCGCATCTCTCGCCTCTTCGTCGTCCATCATGCGTATCGCCTCGTCTAGTTCCCTCCATATTTCCTCATCACTCTCCTCCTCCTGGTGGCCCTGGTTTATCGCCGACTCGGCTTCGCTCTCCTCAGATCCGTAGCCGCTGTCATCTACGTCCTCATCGTTCTCCTCGTCCGATGAGGCGGCGATTGCCGGATCTTTCATATCCGGCTCATCGTCGTCGGACTCCTCATCGGACCCGTGCCAGTCACCGCGTTCCATATTGGCCCGCGGTGCCGCACCTCGTCGAACTACGCCTTCATCCTGGCCAAAATTTACGTTAAACGCATTCATTCTAATTGGGTTTTGTTTTTTGTTGGCTTTACTCGCTGAGTGTTAAACTTTGAGTGACTCTTGCTTAGGATTTCTGCATGCAGGAAACCTCGCATCTTTGATATTTGTCAAATTTTTACCGTTATTCAAAACTTTGGATTCTCTATTTTAACTATCGATGCCGAATATTCTAATGCCCCTGCAATGCTCCACTAATACTAATGTATTAACGCACGATTACATGCTCACTCTTATGCGCATGTGTATGTGTGTTCCCTCTCTTTCCTTTTATTTTCTCTTTGTGCACTCATACTATTACATGTTACTATCGTGCGCATGTGTAGGTTTTGGCTCTCTTTGATTGTGTGATCGTTTTTTTTTTTTTTGTTTATCCTTGTTTTCTATTTGCTCATGCATATTTGCCAGACTGTATGTATATTATGTCTGCATATATTTATCTTGTTCCGGTATGCGGTTTGTGACTTTGCTGTTCTGCTTGTTCTTATTTATGCACTTTGTGATTCTTTTGTTTTACGTTTTTTTTTTGTTACGTGATTTTGTACGATGCACTTTGAGATTTTTGGCTCTGTGTCATGTTTTTGAGATTTCTGCCCAGCCGGCCGGTCTGTGCAGATTTCTCGCTGCCATGTCATCAGATTCGTCCATACTCATTGTTCATCTATTTTATTGACATCTGTCTGTTCACTTATTTGCTCTTTCATCTGGCTGATATGTGCTTGCCTGGTTTTTCCTGTTTCTTTGTGCCGTAATTTACATATAACTGGAGACAAAATCCTGTTACTTCATAAGGGCCTCCAAATCTTGGTGCCAATTTTGCTGCAAATCCTTCGGCCGCATTCGAAAGATGGTGTTCTTTTGCCCATACTGTGGTTCCAATTGTTGGTCTCCACTCTCTCCTCCTTAGGTTATAGTGACGTGCCTAATCCTGTGCCGCCGTCTCCAGATTACGTCTTATCAGCTCGAAAGCTCTTGCACTTGTTTTGCCTTTGTCTCTGGTGGTACGCTTTGTTTTCCTGTGCCTGTCGTGACACTATCGTATATTGCGCCTGGCATTCTAGGTTCGCGTCCTTGTATCACATATGCTGGCGTAAATCCAGTTGACTCTGATTGACTGGTATTCACGGCCAGTGTTATTTCCGGCCAGCTCTCATCCCAATTCCGTTGATTTTCACCGGTAACTGAGCAATCATCGTTTTCACTGTTCTGTTTGCCCTTTCGGTTGGGTTTTCTTGTGGTGTGTATGGTGCTGTAAATTGGTGTTGGCATCCCCATTCCTCTAGCATTTTCTTAAATGTTCTGCTAGTAAATTGTACCCCATTGTCAGTTATTACCACTTTAGGAACTCCAAATCTCGACAGAATTCTTTCCCTAAAGGCCTTGATTAGATTCTCCGCGGTTGCCTTTCGCATGGGTATTAGTTCTGTCCATTTTGAAAATCGGTCAATGATTACCAGTAACTTTGAGTTTCCATGTTTCGACCGTGGTAGTGGTCCGACGAAATCAGCACACACCGTGGCCCATGGTTCGTCAGGTATTTGCGTCAGCATTTTCCCTGCTGCTTGCTGTTGGTTGGGTTTGTATTGCTGACACGTTGTGCATTTTCCCACGAATTTCTGATATTCGTTGCATTCCTGGCCAATAATATCTTGCCGCAGTTCTGGAAATCGTTCGCCTGCTTCCTGTATGCCCTGCCGTTATGGAAGTGTGGTTTTCTTCCATCACTTGGTTTTCGTAGCGTCTTGGGCACACACAATTTCCATGATATTACTTCTCTTGACCTGCTCTATGTGGAATATTCCTGTACACCTGGCTGTTTTCTACTATGTAATCTGGATATTTCTGTGGTTGTTGTTGTACTTTATTTATTACTTCTTGAATCCATCACAGTCTTTGTTTGCTTGTCGTTATCGGGCGCCATTGTCTACTATTCTTCTGCACCCTTCCATTGGTTGTCTTGATAGTGCATCCGCGACAATGTTTAGTTTGCCCTTTCGATATGCTATTTCGAAATCATATTGTTGTAATTCCAGCGCCCATCGGGCTATGCGGCCCGTGGGACTCTCTATGCTATTTAACCACTTCAACGCCATGTGGTCTGTCACCACCTTGAATCGGTATCCCTCGAGATATGGCCTCAGCTTGCGTACTGCCCACACTATTGCTAGGCATTCCTTTTCTGTTGCCGAATAGTTTTTCGCTGCTTGATTTAATTCTCTTGACAGATATGAAACCACTCTTTCCCCCTCCTCGGTGTTTTGTACTAGTATGGCCCCTAATCCTGTGTTGCTTGCATCTGTTGGAGTACGAACGTTTTTGTGAAGTCTGGGCAAGCCAATACTGGGTCACTCGTGAGTTTTCCTTTTACTGATTCGAATGCTGCTTGATGCTCTTCGCTCCAATGCCATTTGGTTTTTTTTCTTGAGCAGCGCGTTTAACGGATGTGTTATCATAGCAAAATTTGGTACGAATCGTCTGTACCACGAGGCCCACCTAGATATTGCCGTAATTCTTTTGTGCACGTGGGCGGCTTCAGTTGAGCTATTGCTGCACCTTGTCTGGGTCCGTTGCAATACCGTTTTCTGTTACCAAGTGTCCTAGAAACTTTAGCTCTTTTCTGAAAAATTGGCATTTTTCGGCATTTATTCTGAGGTTTGCTTCTTTCAATCTACTGAACACTTCTTGCATTGGACCATGTGTTCTGAGATTGTTTTGCTTACTACCACTATGTCGTCTTGATAGGCGAACGCGTTTGGTATCATTTCTGGGCCGATGACTTGGTCCAGTGCCCGTTGGAACGTTGCTGATGCAGAGTGTAATCCGAATGGCATCACTTTCCATTGGAATAAACCTTTCCCTGGGACTGTGATGCTGTCATTGGCCTGCTGTTTTCTTCGAGTGGAATTTGCCAATAGCCGTCCTTCAGGTCTAGGCTGCTTATAAATTTCGCTTCACGTAGTTGGTTTAAGATGTAATCGATGCGTGGATTGGATATGCATTTTTATAGATTTTGCGTTAATCTGTCTAAAATCTACGCATAATCTCCATTTGCCCGTCTGTTTCTTTCTCACCATCACTATGGGAGAGCTATACGGGCTTTGTGATGGTTCGATGCATCCCATTGTCAACAGTTCATCGACCTTTGTGTTGATTTCTCCCTGTATTTTTGGATTTTTTCGGGTAGTACCTTTGTTTTATTGGGATATCATCCTTCATTGTTATGCGATGTATCCCACCTTTGACAGTCCTCAACTTTCCTAATTCCTTCAACTCCTGATTTAGGAAATTTTGTATTTCTTGTTGATCACTATTCTGAGTGACCATGATGGATATTCTTTCTACCAGCCTGCCCTGTATTCGCTTGACTGTCGGTATTAGCACTTTGTGGCCTCCACACGATATCTCTGTGTTCATAATTCGGAGGAAATTCCACCCTAGTATCAGCGCATCTATTCTTCTGGCATGACTAAGAATGGCATGTGATTTTCTTGTCCCCAATCTCACGTATCCTGTCCATTGCTCTTCAATGTCTCGCACCTTTCCGTCTGCCATGTATACCTGTTTGTGTGTGTTCTCCCATTTTCCCTTATTCCTCACTGTTTCCACATCTGCTTGCTGATGAACTACTCGTGGCTCCGGAGTCAATTGTCGCTTTCATCTGGACTCCTGCTACTTCGATGATTGCCGACAATTGATTCTCTTCCTCTATTAGTTGGCCTATTAGTGGTGAGGAGCTTGTTGGCTGGGTCCCTGCTCGCCCCTGATAGGCTGGAACCGCCTTTCGTTTCCCGAACTCCAACAACATTCTTTTGTTCTCTTCCCAATCCTTCCACACTGCCAACAGAAAATGAGTCTCTGATTGTTGCACTCCCTTGCCCAGTGTCCGGCTGCTCCGCATCTGCGGCATGCCTGGTTTGGGTTCAATACTTTTCCATCTTGGATATTTTTATTTTCATGGCTTGGTCTTGAATTGTTCTCCATGCTGTTGTCTTGGCATCTTCGGCACTGTGTGACTGGTGGCCCGTAATTATTTTCTCCTCTGTTGCTTGATTGGTTGTTGTGTGTTCTTTGAGCATTGTTTGGGCGATGGAATCTGATCGTTCTTGTTCAAGCATCTCATGTTCTTCCGCCAATTGCATCAGCTCATCTAGGTTTCTGACTTTGTGCGGCCGAACGAATATCTTCAAATCTGGAGTGCAATTTTCTAATATAACCTCCAATTGTTCGTACTCTGGTATTTTGAGGGGTCTCATCATTGTTTGCATGTCGATCATATAGTCCTTAAAATACTCGTTTCTGTTTTGTTTGCGATTTTTCATTTGATCCGCCAATTTGTTGAAGAATCCTCTTGGCAGGAAGTATTTCTTGAAGCCCTCCACGAATTCCTTCCATGTTCGCCACTGCTTATTGTTTGCGACGTACCATTTGAGTGTCTGTCTTTCAAGAGTTCTGGCATTGCTCTCGGATCATGTCCAGCTCGATGCCATACATGTCTGCTGACCATCGATCTGTTCTATAAACTCTAGCGGTCTGGAATTGCCATCGAATCTGAATGTCCACTCTTCACTTGTTTTGCCACTTTGGCGTATTCGGTGGTCCTGTTTGTTGTATGTGTTGCCGTTTTCTTGGGGTCTATTGTTTGTCTCCTTATGTCCTCTTTGTTTCTGCGCTGTCTAGGGCTTCCTTCGCTTCCCCATTTGGTGGTAAATATGGAGGAATTGCTAGTGTGGCGATGTTTATTTTCTGGAATTCATCGGCCTCCTTGTGTACGCCATTTTCGCATGTTTTTGATGTGCTTGCTATTGTTTTCATTTTCAGATTTTTCGAGTATTTTTGTCTCCAATCTATTTATTTCCTCCTTCCAGTCTGGGTCCGTTTCATTCCTTTCTACCCACTCGCCTAGCTGTTTCCTCATTTCCTCCACTGTGCCGGTCATCTCGATCCCAATCCTTTGGCCTGTCTGTAACAGATCCTCCTTCTTCATGTGGTAAATCCATCCTTTCCCATTTTGATGTTTTCTTTACAATTTTCAAACTTTTGTTTTGTTAAAATTTCACCAGTATAGCACGTTGGGCGCAGTTGTAACGATCCTTTTTGTCCTTCGGGATATTTACGATATCTCTTGGGCTAGGTTCGGCACAACAAATTTATTTTGTGCCCCGGTGAAATTAAAACACGTTTGATTTCAGTTGTTAATGCTTAATTGTATGTTTATTCAAATCGTTGGTGGGCTCGGTTGGATATGACGGTTTCTCGATGGTAGTTCTGGGCTTGGGCAGCGTTGGGGAGTCACTTCGAATCCCTCGTCGACCCTTCTCATCTTCCTCTTGCTCCTATAGCCGTTGCTGGTTACTGTCTCGATCCGTATAGTGTGCTTGATTTGCGCTACACACCTCTGCACCCTTTTCGCTGAGTTCGTTGAGAATGCTTTTGCTTTAAGGCTCTGGGATGAATCCCGTAGCTGTTATCACGAAGCAGGATGTTCTCAGAAATTGGTACTCGTCAGGATATATAGATCCTGGATTTCGGCAGTAGGATATATCCTCGTGCCTTCCACTGACCTTGGGTATCTGGAGATTGCTTGGCTTCTCTCAAATTTACTCTAGCTTGGGGTACGGTGTTTATTTCCTTATTTAAGGACTTGTTGCTATCAAGTGGAACTGTACAGGTTACTCGTAAGGCCTGTATAGTTCTTAGTTTTCTGCTGCTCCTTGTGTTTCCTTGCTAAGTTTCTTAAGGTTACTCGTAAGGCCTTATGATGATGACTTGATGATTGCTTGCTTGATGGGCGTTGCTTTAATAGGCAATTCCCACGGCCTCAGGAATATCTTGGTGTAGTACCGCTATACAGCTGGTACATTTCCATCGGCCCTCTGCTTTCACCCACGCATCCACTTGTTGCTATGCGTGGTGAAAGTCCCGTAAATCCTTTGCGCATATGTCCACTTTCTTTGTGGCTGAGCGCCCATTTATTTCCTTGTCCTTGTCTAGCTCCCTTGTATCTACGTGCTTCCATCACTTTCACGCATTGGCGTCGCCTTTCTATTGGCCGCCCTTCATATCCCGTTGACTCTCTCTGCTTTCTCTGCCAGCGCTGCCGTCGCCCGTCGCTCCCTTTGATCACTCGTCATACCCAATTTCACCCATATTTGCTCAATATTGATATTTACATATATATACTAATTGTATTAACTAAAATTATCATTTGAACATAAATAGCCTGATTAATTTAATATATTGTATTATTTAAATCCCCATGCAAATACACTTTCATATGCATCTTGCATCCATCAGATAGAGGGCTTCCCCATGGCCTCATCCCTCCCCTTCGGCTTGCATATTCCCCTCACACCTCCATAAACCATCATTGCTTCTCGCATCTTTGCTTTCCCCCCTACTCCCCGATTCACAAGCATAGCCCTCACTTGGTTTCGTTTCGGTACGCTCCCCGCACCCGTCTTTCGGGCTTGCTTGGCCCTCACTTTTGTTTTCTCTCGCTCCCGAAATTCTTTTGGCGCTCGCATTCTAACTGCTTTCGCTCTCATGAGCGTGACGTAGGCATCGCGCGGCCATTGGCCGCCGGTATTCTCCCATGCCGTCACTCACGCATAGTGTACGTGTGACGTGCGTGTATGTACGCTAATGCATGCATTTACATTTGCCTCTCCATGCTCTTAATTTATCTAATGAGGCCAATGCCCTATTTTTGCATGCAATTATGCCCTCAAGCCCGGTTTCATTTACTCTTATACAGCCACTAATACTCATTATGTTTCCCACGCATCTTCCCGCTTGTACGAAATCGCCAGCGGTTGCGTGGGGTTCGATCGGCCATGTTCGACCGGCCTCTTTCATTGGCTCTTATACGACCGAACTTATCGCATTATGTCCCACGCATCTTCCCGCTTGTACGAAAATCGCCAGCGGTTGCGTGGGTTCGATCGGCATGTTCGGCTGGCCTTGTTTATTTGATCATTTACATCCGATTTCACTCTATACTTTAGTTTGTGTTTTGGCTGCGTTGTATCTGGCTGTTTGTTGTATCTTATGTATTGTGGCTTTGTATCTTGTTTGTTGTAGCTTGTTTGTTGTGTGGGACATTATTCTTGTGTATATAATGTTCCTCACACCACACATCTTAAAATGGTAAGATAAAGCCGAAAAAAGTCCCTGGGCATGACCTAATCACACCGAAAATATCCTACAACTCCCTATCATCGCCATACAAACCATCTGCAAACGCTATAATAAGAATTGGCTACTTCCTAGATCATGGAAAAGGTCCACTATCATCATGATTCCTAAAGTGGGAAAGGACAAAACCCAGCCATCATCCTATAGGCCAATTAGTTTGCTGCCATTTCTTTGGCATCGGAGAACACAAT
>NW_025814745.1:0-33290 GCF_018902025.1 Drosophila willistoni
CTGGTACATTTCCATCGGCCCTCTGCTTTCACCCACGCATCCACTTGTTGCTATGCGTGGTGAAAATCCCGTAAATCCTTTGCGCATATGTCCACTTTCTTTGTGGCTGAGCGCCCATTTATTTCCTTGTCCTTGTCTAGCTCCCTTGTATCTACGTGCTTCCATCACTTTCACGCATTGGCGTCGCCTTTCTATTGGCCGCCCTTCATATCCCGTTGACTCTCTCTGCTTTCTCTGCCAGCGCTGCCGTCGCCCGTCGCTCCCTTTGATTCACTCGTCATACCCAATTTCACCCATATTTGCTCAATATTGATATTTACATATATATATACTAATTGTATTAACTAAAATTATCATTTGAACATAAATAGCCTGATTAATTTAATATATTGTATTATTTAAATCCCCATGCAAATACACTTTCATATGCATCTTGCATCCATCAGATAGAGGGCTTCCCATGGCCTCATCCCTCCCTTCGGCTTTGCATATTCCCCTCACACTCTCCATAAACCATCATTGCTTCTCGCATCTTTGCTTTCCCCCTACTCCCCGATTCACAAGCATAGCCCTCACTTGGTTTCGTTTCGGTACCAAGCGTCCCCCGCACCCGTTTTTCGGGCTTGCTTGGCCCTCACTTTTGTTTTCTCTCGCTCCCGAAATTCTTTTGGCGTCGCATTCTAACTGCTTTCGCTCTCATGAGCGTGACGTAGGCATCGCGCGGCCCATTGGCCCCGGTATTCTCCCATGCCGTCACTCACGCATAGTGTACGTGTGACGTGCGTGTATGTACGCTAATGCATGCATTTACATTTGCCTCTCCATGCTCTTAATTTATCTAATGAGGCCAATGCCCTATTTTTGCATGCAATTATGCCCTCAAGCCCGGTTTCATTTACTCTTATACAGCCACTAATACTCATTATGTTTCCCACGCATCTTCCCGCTTGTACGAAATCGCCAGCGGTTGCGTGGGGTTCGATCGGCCATGTTCGACCGGCTCTTGCATTGGCTCTTATACGACCGAACTTATCGCATTATGTCTCCCACGCATCTTCCCGCTTGTACGAAAATCGCCAGCGGTTGCGTGGGGTTCGATCGGCAATGTTCGGCTGGCCTTGTTTATTTGATCATTTACATCCGATTTCACTCTTATACTTTAGTTTGTGTCTTGGCTGCGTTTGTATCTGGCTGTTTGTTGTATCTTATGTATTGTGGCTTTGTATCTTGTTTGTTGTAGCTTGTTTGTTGTGTGGGACATTATTCTTGTGTATATAATGTTCCTCACACTCCCCCCCTTCTTCGGGAGGGATTTGCCCTCCCCTGTCCCTTGTACCTTGTTTGTTTTCTGCATGTGTTTATTGTGTTGTTTTCTGCGTGTGTATTTTTCATTTTCGTACTTGTGCATTTTTATGCTTTGCCTTTGTAGTTTTTTTTTTTTTTTATTTTGCATGTGTTTTGCTTGTTTTTGGGTTTTTTTTTTTATTTTGGACTCAGCTCGCATCTTTTATTGGGCATTTGGCATCTTCTAATGTTGGCGATTACGGAGTATCTTTTCGTTAAATGCTGGCGGATTAGGGCATCTTTTCATTGTTGTTTTTTTTTCATTTTTGGCCCGTTCCGCATATTTTCTTATACCTAACTTACATTTAAATATCCTACTTATTCTATTCTCATTACGCCTACTTATTATGTTCTCCTTTCTCTATATACTCGAACTACCCCCTGAGCTATCCTATCCTATACCTATTTTGTCCCGCCCTACTATTCTAACTCTCCTCGGCCCTTCCTGTCGCACCATTTGGCCCACGATATCCGCCACCATCTCCGGCCAATCTCTTTCCTCCACCGCCTCATATCTCTCATGCCCGTATGGCACTGGGCATGAGTTTTGCCTGGCCAATATGGGCCGAGCACTGTCATTGTGCCCCGTGGGTGCAGACATTTGTCTACTCAATGCCGGTCTTGGCCACACCCACGGGCACTCTCGGTATTCGAGCTGCAGCTGCTGTTGCTGTTGCTGCCATTGTGGCTGCTGTTGTTGTGCAGTTGCCTGCAATTGTTGCTGCTGTTGCTGTTGCAGTTGCATTTGTTGCTGCTGTTGCTGTTGCTGTTGCACTTGTTGCTGCTGTTGTTGTTGCAGTTGCATTTGTTGCTGCTGTTGTTGTTGCAGTTGCCTGGCCTCTGACATTGAGTCCACCATACGAAACGGCGTGGTGGCCGCGCTGGCTCCCACAATCTTGCCGGAGGCTCATATATCTCATTTTGCTCCCACGGCGCATACTCTTCTGGGCTACTCCGGCCGCTGCTCGCATCTCTCGCCTCTTCGTCGTCCATCATGCGTATCGCCTCGTCTAGTTCCCTCCATATTTCCTCATCACTCTCCTCCTCCTGGTGGCCCTGGTTTATCGCCGACTCGGCTTCGCTCTCCTCAGATCCGTAGCCGCTGTCATCTACGTCCTCATCGTTCTCCTCGTCCGATGAGGCGGCGATTGCCGGATCTTTCATATCCGGCTCATCGTCGTCGGACTCCTCATCGGACCCGTGCCAGTCACCGCGTTCCATATTGGCCCGCGGTGCCGCACCTCGTCGAAACTACGCCTTCATCCTGGCCAAAATTTACGTTAAACGCATTCATTCTAATTGGGTTTTGTTTTTTGTTGGCTTTACTCGCTGAGTGTTAAACTTTGAGTGACTCTTGCTTAGGATTTCTGCATGCAGGAAACCTCGCATCTTTGATATTTGTCAAATTTTTACCGTTATTCAAAACTTTGGATTCTCTATTTTAACTATCGATGCCGAATATTCTAATGCCCCTGCAATGCTCCACTAATACTAATGTATTAACGCACGATTACATGCTCACTCTTATGCGCATGTGTATGTGTGTTCCCCTCTCTTTCCTTTTATTTTCTCTTGTGCACTCATACTATTACATGTGTACTATCGTGCGCATGTGTAGGTTTTGGCTCTCTTTGATTGTGTGATCGTTTTTTTTTTTTTGTTTATCCTTGTTTTCTATTTGCTCATGCATATTTGCCAGACTGTATGTATATTATGTCCGCATATATTTATCTTGTTCCGGTATGCGGTTTGTGACTTTGCTGTTCTGCTTGTTCTTATTTATGCACTTTGTGATTCTTTTGTTTTACGTTTTTTTTTTTGTTACGTGATTTTGTACGATGCACTTTGAGATTTTTGGCTCTGTGTCATGTTTTTGAGATTTCTGCCCAGCCGGCCGGTCTGTGCAGATTTCTCGCTGCCATGTCATCAGATTCGTCCATACTCATTGTTCATCTATTTTATTGACATCTGTCTGTTCACTTATTTGCTCTTTCATCTGGCTGATATGTGCTTGCCTGGTTTTTCCTGTTTCTTTGTGCCGTAATTTACATATAACTGGAGACAAAAATCCTGTTACTTCATAAGGGCCTCCAAATCTTGGTGCCAATTTTGCTGCAAATCCTTCGGCCGCATTCGAAAGATGGTGTTCTTTTGCCCATACTGTGGTTCCAATTGTTGGTCTCCACTCTCTCCTCCTTAGGTTATAGTGACGTGCCTAATCCTGTGCCGCCGTCTCCAGATTACGTCTTATCAGCTCGAAAAGCTCTTGCACTTGTTTTGCCTTTGTCTCTGGTGGTACGCTTTGTTTTCCTGTGCCTGTCGTGACACTATCGTATATTGCGCCTGGCATTCTAGGTTCGCGTCCTTGTATCACATATGCTGGCGTAAATCCAGTTGACTCTGATTGACTGGTATTCACGGCCAGTGTTATTTCCGGCCAGCTCTCATCCCAATTCCGTTGATTTTCACCGGTAAACTGAGCAATCATCGTTTTCACTGTTCTGTTTGCCCTTTCGGTTGGGTTTTCTTGTGGTGTGTATGGTGCTGTAAATTGTGTTGGCATCCCCATTCCTCTAGCATTTTCTTAAATGTTCTGCTAGTAAATTGTACCCCATTGTCAGTTATTACCACTTTAGGAACTCCAAATCTTGACAGAATTCTTTCCCTAAAGGCCTTGATTAGATTCTCCGCGGTTGCCTTTCGCATGGGTATTAGTTCTGTCCATTTTGAAAATCGGTCAATGATTACCAGTAACTTTGAGTTTCCATGTTTCGACCGTGGTAGTGGTCCGACGAAATCAGCACACACCGTGGCCCATGGTTCGTCAGGTATTTGCGTCAGCATTTTCCCTGCTGCTTGCTGTTGGTTGGGTTTGTATTGCTGACACGTTGTGCATTTTCCCACGAATTTCCTGATATCTCGTTGCATTCCTGGCCAATAATATCTTGCCGCAGTTCTGGAATCGTTCGCCTGCTTCCTGTATGCCCTGCCGTTATGGAAGTGTGGTTTTCTTCCATCACTTGGTTTCGTAGCGTCTTGGGCACACACAATTTCCATGATATTACTTCTTCTTGACCTGCTCTATGTGGAATATTCCTGTACACCTGGCTGTTTTCTACTATGTAATCTGGATATTTCTGTGGTTGTTGTTGTACTTTATTTATTACTTCTTGAATCCACTCACAGTCTTTGTTTGCTTGTCGTTATCGGGCGCCATTGTCTACTATTCTTCTGCACCCTTCCATTGGTTGTCTTGATAGTGCATCCGCGACAATGTTTAGTTTGCCCTTTCGATATGCTATTTCGAAATCATATTGTTGTAATTCCAGCGCCCATCGGGCTATGCGGCCCGTGGGACTCTCTATGCTATTTAACCACTTCAACGCCATGTGGTCTGTCACCACCTTGAATCGGTATCCCTCGAGATATGGCCTCAGCTTGCGTACTGCCCACACTATTGCTAGGCATTCCTTTTCTGTTGCCGAATAGTTTTTCGCTGCTTGATTTAATTCTCTTGACAGATATGAAACCACTCTTTCCCCCTCCTCGGTGTTTTGTACTAGTATGGCCCCTAATCCTGTGTTGCTTGCATCTGTCTGGAGTACGAACGTTTTTGTGAAGTCTGGGCAAGCCAATACTGGGTCACTCGTGAGTTTTCCTTTTACTGATTCGAATGCTGCTTGATGCTCTTCGCTCCAATGCCATTTGGTTTTTTCTTGAGCAGCGCGTTTAACGGATGTGTTATCATAGCAAAATTTGGTACGAATCGTCTGTACCACGAGGCCACCCCTAGATATTGCCGTAATTCTTTTGTGCACGTGGGCGGCTTCAGTTGAGCTATTGCTGCCACCTTGTCTGGGTCCGTTGCAATACCGTTTTCTGTTACCAAGTGTCCTAGAAACTTTAGCTCTTTTCTGAAAAATTGGCATTTTTCGGCATTTATTCTGAGGTTTGCTTCTTTCAATCTACTGAACACTTCTTGCAATTGGACCATGTGTTCTGAGATTGTTTTGCTTACTACCACTATGTCGTCTTGATAGGCGAACGCGTTTGGTATCATTTCTGGGCCGATGACTTGGTCCAGTGCCCGTTGGAACGTTGCTGATGCAGAGTGTAATCCGAATGGCATCACTTTCCATTGGAATAAACCTTTCCCTGGGACTGTGAATGCTGTCATTGGCCTGCTGTTTTCTTCGAGTGGAATTTGCCAATAGCCGTCCTTCAGGTCTAGGCTGCTTATAAATTTCGCTTCACGTAGTTGGTTTAAGATGTAATCGATGCGTGGCATTGGATATGCATCTTTATAGATTTTGCGTTAATCTGTCTAAAATCTACGCATAATCTCCATTTGCCCGTCTGTTTCTTTCTCACCATCACTATGGGAGAGCTATACGGGCTTTGTGATGGTTCGATGCATCCCATTGTCAACAGTTCATCGACCTTTGTGTTGATTTCTCCCTGTATTTTTGGATTTTTCGGGTAGTACCTTTGTTTTATTGGGATATCATCCTTCATTGTTATGCGATGTATCCCCACCTTTGACAGTCCCTCAACTTTCCCTAATTCCTTCAACTCCTGATTTAGGAAATTTTGTATTTCTTGTTGATCACTATTCTGAGTGACCATGATGGATATTCTTTCTACCAGCCTGCCCTGTATTCGCTTGACTGTCGGTATTAGCACTTTGTGGCCTCCACACGATATCTCTGTGTTCATAATTCGGAGGAAATTCCACCCTAGTATCAGCGCATCTATTCCTTCTGGCATGACTAAGAATGGCATGTGGATTTTCTTGTCCCCAAATCTCACGTATCCTGTCCATTGCTCTTCAATGTCTCGCACCTTTCCGTCTGCCATGTATACCTGTTTGTGTGTGTTCTCCCATTTTCCCTTATTCCTCACTGTTTCCAACATCTGCTTGCTGATGAAACTACTCGTGGCTCCGGAGTCAATTGTCGCTTTCATCTGGACTCCTGCTACTTCGATGATTGCCGACAATTGATTCTCTTCCTCTATTAGTTGGCCTATTAGTGGTGAGGAGCTTGTTGGCTGGGTCCCTGCTCGCCCCTGATAGGCTGGAACCGCCTTTCGTTTCCCGAACTCCAACAACATTCTTTTGTTCTCTTCCCAATCCTTCCACACTGCCAACAGAAAATGAGTCTCTGATTGTTGCACTCCCTTGCCCAGTGTCCGGCTGCTCCGCATCTGCGGCATGCCTGGTTTGGGTTCAATACTTTTCCATCTTGGATATTTTTATTTTCATGGCTTGGTCTTGAATTGTTCTCCATGCTGTTGTCTTGGCATCTTCGGCACTGTGTGACTGGTGGCCCGTAATTATTTTCTCCTCTGTTGCTTGATTGGTTGTTGTGTGTTCTTTGAGCATTGTTTGGGCGATGGAAATCTGATCGTTCTTGTTCAAGCATCTCATGTTCTTCCGCCAATTGCATCAGCTCATCTAGGTTTCTGGACTTTGTGCGGCCGAACGAATATCTTCAAATCTGGAGTGCAATTTTCTAATATAACCTCCAATTGTTCGTACTCTGGTATTTTGAGGGGTCTCATCATTGTTTGCATGTCGATCATATAGTCCTTAAAATACTCGTTTCTGTTTTGTTTGCGATTTTTCATTTGATCCGCCAATTTGTTGAAGAATCCTCTTGGCAGGAAGTATTTCTTGAAGCCCTCCACGAATTCCTTCCATGTTCGCCACTGCTTATTGTTTGCGACGTACCATTTGAGTGCTCTGTCTTTCAAGAGTTCTGGCATTGCTCTCGGGATCATGTCCAGCTCGATGCCATACATGTCTGCTGACCACTCGATCTGTTCTATAAACTCTAGCGGTCTGGAATTGCCATCGAATCTGAATGTCCACTCTCTCACTTGTTTTGCCACTTTGGCGTATTCGGTGGTCCTGTTTGTTGTATGTGTTGCCGTTTTCTTGGGGTCTATTGTTTGTCTCCTTATGTCCCTCTTTGTTTCTGCGCTGTCTAGGGCTCCTTCGCTTCCCCATTTTGGTGGTAAATATGGAGGAATTGCTAGTGTGGCGATGTTTATTTTCTGGAATTCATCGGCCTCCTTGTGTACGCCATTTTCGCATGTTTTTGATGTGCTTGCTATTGTTTTCATTTTCAGATTTTTCGAGTATTTTGTCTCCAATCTATTTATTTCCTCCTTCCAGTCTGGGTCCGTTTCATTCCTTTCTACCCACTCGCCTAGCTGTTTCCTCATTTCCTCCACTGTGCCGGTCATCTCGATCCCAATCCTTTGGCCTGTCTGTAACAGATCCTCCTTCTTCATGTGGTAAATCCATCCTTTCCCCATTTTGATGTTTTCTTTACAATTTTCAAACTTTTGTTTTGTTAAAATTTCACCAGTATAGCACGTTGGGCGCCAGTTGTAACGATCCTTTTTTGTCCTTCGGGATATTTACGATATCTCTTGGGCTAGGTTCGGCACAACAAATTTATTTTGTGCCCCGGTGAAATTAAAACACGTTTGATTTCAGTTGTTAATGCTTAATTGTATGTTTATTCAAATCGTTGGTGGGCTCGGTTGGATATGACGGTTTCTCGATGGTAGTTCTGGGCTTGGGCAGCGTTGGGGAGTCACTTCGAATCCCTCGTCGACCCTTCTCATCTTCCTCTTGCTCCTATAGCCGTTGCTGGTTACTGTCTCGATCCGTATAGTGTGCTTGATTTGCGCTACACACCTCTGCACCCTTTTCGCTGAGTTCGTTGAGAATGCTTTTGCTTTAAGGCTCTGGGATGAATCCCGTAGCTGTTATCACGAAGCAGGATGTTCCTCAGAAATTGGTACTCGTCAGGATATATAGATCCTGGAATTTCGGCAGTAGGATATATCCTCGTGCCTTCCACTGACCTTGGGTACTCCTGGAGATTGCTTGGCTTCTCTCAAATTTACTCTAGCTTGGGTACGGTGTTTATTATCCTTATTTAAGGACTTGTTGCTATCAAGTGGAACTGTACAGGTTACTCGTAAGGCCTGTATAGTTCTTAGTTTTCTGCTGCTCCTTGTGTTTCCTTGCTAAGTTTCTTAAGGTTACTCGTAAGGCCTTATGATGATGACTTGATGATGCTGCTTGATGGGCGTTGCCTTTATATAGGCAATTCCCACGGCCTCAGGAATATCTTGGTGTAGTACCGCTATACAGCTGGTACATTTCCATCGGCCCTCTGCTTTCACCCACGCATCCACTTGTTGCTATGCGTGGTGAAAATCCCGTAAATCTTTTGCGCATATGTCCACTTTCTTTGTGGCTGAGCGCCCATTTATTTCCTTGTCCTTGTCTAGCTCCCTTGTATCTACGTGCTTCCATCACTTTCACGCATTGGCGTCGCCTTTCTATTGGCCGCCCTTCATATCCCGTTGACTCTCTCTGCTTTCTCTGCCAGCGCTGCCGTCGCCCGTCGCTCCCTTTGATTCACTCGTCATACCCAATTTCACCCGTATTTGCTCAATATTGATATTTACATATATATATACTAATTGTATTAACTAAAATTATCATTTGAACATAAATAGCCTGATTAATTTAATATATTGTATTATTTAAATCCCCATGCAAATACACTTTCATATGCATCTTGCATCCGTCAGATAGAGGGCTTCCCCATGGCCTCATCCCTCCCCCTTCGGCTTGCATATTCCCCTCGCACCTCCATAAACCATCATTGCTTCTCGCATCTTTGCTTTCCCCCCTACTCCCCGATTCACAAGCATAGCCCTCACTTGGTTTCGTTTCGGTACCAAGCTTCCCCCGCACCCGTCTTTCGGGCTTGCTTGGCCCTCACTTTTGTTTTCTCTCGCTCCCGAAATTCTTTTGGCGCTCGCATTCTAACTGCTTTCGCTCTCATGAGCGTGACGTAGGCATCGCGCGGACCATTGGCCGCCGGTATTCTCCCATGCCGTCACTCACGCATAGTGTACGTGTGACGTGCGTGTATGTACGCTAATGCATGCATTTACATTTGCCTCTCCATGCTCTTAATTTATCTAATGAGGCCAATGCCCTATTTTTGCATGCAATTATGCCCTCAAGCCCGGTTTCATTTACTCTTATACAGCCACTAATACTCATTATGTTTCCCACGCATCTTCCCGCTTGTACGAAATCGCCAGCGGTTGCGTGGGGTTCGATCGGCCATGTTCGACCGGCCTCTTGCATTGGCTCTTATACGACCGAACTTATCGCATTATGTCTCCCACGCATCTTCCCGCTTGTACGAAAATCGCCAGCGGTTGCGTGGGGTTCGATCGGCAATGTTCGGCTGGCCTTGTTTATTTGATCATTTACATCCGATTTCACTCTTATACTTTAGTTTGTGTCTTGGCTGCGTTTGTATCTGGCTGTTTGTTGTATCTTATGTATTGTGGCTTTGTATCTTGTTTGTTGTAGCTTGTTTGTTGTGTGGGACATTATTCTTGTGTATATAATGTTCCTCACACCACACATCTTAAAATGGTAAGATAAAGCCGAAAAAAGTCCCTGGGCATGACCTAATCACACCGAAAATTATCCTACAACTCCCTATCATCGCCATACAAACCATCTGCAAACGCTATAATAAGAATTGGCTACTTCCCTAGATCATGGAAAAGGTCCACTATCATCATGATTCCTAAAGTGGGAAAGGACAAAACCCAGCCATCATCCTATAGGCCAATTAGTTTGCTGCCATTTCTGGCATCGGAGAACACAATCCCTTCACACCAGTTCGGCTTCCGCGAAAAACATGGCACAATTGAACAAGTCAATCGCATAAAATCCGAAATACGAACAGCATTTGAACTAAAAGAACACTGTGCGGCTGTCTTTCTCTACGTTGCCCAGGCTTTCAATAGAGTTTGGCTGGAGCGTCTAATGTTCAAAATCCGGCAAAAACTGCCACAGTACACCCACAACCACCCTCATGGAATCTTATCTTTACAATAGGAAATTCGCTGTAAGATGTAATGGCTCCGTCTCCGCTGATTTTGAAATCAAAGCTGGTGTACCGCAAGGCAGTGTACTCGGCCCATTGGTCTACCTGCTGTACACTGCAGACTTACCAACGAGTTTAGGACTTACAACGTTCACTTTTGCCGATGACACAGGAATGGCTAGTAACCTGGCGTATCCGGGTCAACGAGCAGAAATGCAAACATAAGCTCCCTTGCATATTTATAAAGTCACTTGCAAAAATAGCAATATTTCCAAAACTACTAACTGTAGTTCAATACGGTATATTAAGAAAATGAAGAGAAAAAAGAAACAAAAATAATACAAAAACAATTGGCTTAATCCAAACTAACGGTACTTTGTTTATCGAATGGTCGCGAGTTTTTACTGTTGCATATTTATAAAGACACCTTTAGAATTAGAGCTTTCTGATGCAGTTTGAGATTAGATTTGGCGGAGTTTGGACGAATTAATAAAGAACACCATAAATTTGCGCAAATGCCTCGTGGACAATATTTAAGAGATATTGAAAAGGGCAAGATTATAGCCTTAAGCGATAGTGGTGTCTGTGGTCGAGGTATTGCTCGTCAAATTGGGCGTAATCAATCCGTTGTCCGAAACTTTTTTAAAAAATCCATCTTCGTATGGCCCTATAAAAAGAACAGGGCGTAAAAGGCATCTCGACAAGCGAGAGGAAAGGCAAATTGTGCGAAACGCCAGAAACTCCTCAATGTCACTATCACGTTTGCGTTCGACAAATTGCCTTAATGTATCGCTTTTCACGATTTCCCGGACTCTTCAACGTTCCGGAATACTCGACAGTTTTTAAGCAGTTCTTTTTTAGATGATTTTTTCTGACGAAAAAAAATGGAATTCGGATGGTCCAGATAGGTTTCGAAGCTATTGGCTTGATATTCGGAAGAAACCACTTCAATGTGCTAAGAGAAATTTTGGTGGTGGGAGCATTATGGTGTGGGGAGCATTTTCCATAAGTGGTGTCCTTTCATTAGAAGTGGTATCATCACGAATGAAAAGCGTTGATTACATCCGTACTTTGGAAAGTAGTCTGGTACCATTTTTAGATGAATATGGCTATGCACGACATACTTTTCAGCAGGACAACGCGAGAGTCCATGTCAGTCGGGAGACTAAAGCATGGTTTTCCTCCAAAGGAATCAAAGTTTTAGAGTGGCCTGCCTGTTCTCCCGATCTAAATCCCATGGAGAATCTATGGGAGATACTCACACAGAGAGTATATGCCGAAAATCGCCAGTTTTCAACTTTAAGTCATCTCAAGGATGCTCTTTTCGATGAGTGGGCGAAAATTGATGCCGGTTTGGTAGCTAACCTTATTGGAAGCATGCAAGGGGGCATAGAAAAGGTTATTGGCTCCCGAGGCGATGTTATTTGTTAATCAAAATTGTTTTTTTTCAGTTAATTTTAGCCTACATTAAAAATAAGAACAGTGACTTTATAAATATGCAACATTAAGACTTAGCTTAAGTGTATATTTAAAAATACCGTTAGTTTGGATTAAGCCAATTGTTTTTGTATTATTTTTGTTTCTTTTTTCTCTTCATTTTCTTAATATACCGTATTGAACTACAGTTAGTAGTTTTGGAAATATTGCTATTTTTCAAGTCACTTTATAAATATGCAAGGGAGCTTATTACATTTACGCTTAATAGAAGAAACTGTCCAGCTCTAATGCTAAACAACGTACCAGTTAATCAAGCCGTGGATGTCACTTACCTTGGCATCCACCTAGACAGAAGACTAACTTGGCGCAAGCACATCGAAGCAAAAAAGTCCCAGCTTAAACTGAAAGCAAGTAGCCTACATTGGATCATCAATGCTCGGTCCCCACTACGTCTGGAGTATAAAGTCCTCCTATACAACTCCGTACTAAAACCCATATGGATTTACGGAGCCGTACTATGGGGAAATGCAAGTACCAGCCGATATAATACAAAGAGCGCAGTCGAAGATTTTAAGATCAATCATGGGGACCCCGTGGTATATAGGGAACGATAACATTCAAAATGATCTAAATATACCCAGCGTAAAATCTGAAATAGGTAGTCAACAACTAAAGTATTCTGCGAAACTGGAGGCACACCCAAATGTTCTTGCCAATTCCCTTACGCGAACTAATAATAGAACTCGTCTTAAAAGAAATGACAGATCAACCCAATACCAAGTGAATAGGGCCGCCAGGATTTATCTTAAGTACTAGACTAAGAAAAATATCTCAAATTTGTTGTTAGGCTCTAATATATATTAAACGTTAAAAAAAAAAAAAAAAAAAAAAAAAAATCATTGGTGTCCGGGTCTTTACTAGCGCTTATGGCGACAATCTGGGTTCGCATTGGACAATTCCGGTATTTATGGCCCATTTTGAAGCACCGATGGCAACTTCCTTTTGGTCTCTCCGGGCGTGGACTGTGAAACATTAAGTGACCAGTGAGGAACGTAGTTTTGGGTTGCGTAACTGTCTGAAAACGCATCATCTTCTCTCGTGCAGAGAAGTACAATACTAAAACGGTGCCGCCAATTCGGTTCTATCTTGTAGTCCGTCAACAATGTATTTGACCACATCGGTGTCTTCAAAATTGCCCTGCTGAGCAATATTTCGCATAATGATGAAATACTGCAAGAGTGACTCTCCTTTGCCAATCCGACGCTTCCTCATCTGGTTAGCAATGTCGTAGTTTGTCATTTGTAGGCCAAATACCTTCACAAGGGCATCCTTCAGTTCGTTTCAGGTTGTAGTCTTTTCATATGTCATGTATGCTTTAGCAGATCCCTCCAGCAGTCGGTTGCCCAACGACCAACATTGGGCATCACTCAGTACATAGACTCTAGCCGCTTTCTCCAGCTCACGAATCCAACGTGAATGGACTATCACCATCACCAGAGAATTTAGGTACAGTAGTTTCGACATCCTTCAAGTACATGCGGCAATTATATTTCGGTCTGCTAAAGTTCTCCTTCAGCTACATAGCACGTGTTTTTATCTCCACCAGGTTTTTACGTGCTGTAAACAATTCGATGCTACTAAGACTCGAAGCCAATTCGTCGGTTTCGCTCGCTTGTGCGCTTTTACGAACATGCACGTTCGCGTCTGGTCCTAAAGAGGTCTCACGAGACATCGTCGGCAACTGGTTAGCACCCACTTGATCCGGTGCTCAACAAGAGGCTCCGGACCAACATCCTCAAGTTCTCCGGCAAGCACATTCGCATACACTGCTGGGCTGACTGCCTGCTCTTCGGGTACATCACTTTCTCCAGACAAATTCTCTGACATGATCGCAATTGTTAAATTGACGCTTCTCTGTCGCAAGGTACTTCCTTGGCCGCTAGCAACTCAAACAATGCGGTTTCATTTAATTTAATGATCTCGGTATATTTCTTGAAAATACTTTCTTTAAGGCAAACTCCACACCTGATTTGTAAACTCTCTACTATTTTCATTAATTAATCCTTGGGATTGTCTTTTTATTTTTGGATATTATTTGTGTACCCCGCCTACATTGGCATGTAGCTACTCATGAGCCCGACCTTTAATCTTGGAGACTAGAAGCATGTGCATTTGTACACCTTTGATTCCATATACACCGCTTATATTTGTCAGTTGCGTGACCCATTTCTTTCCACACGAGTTCCCATTAAATTCCAACAACGCTTGCTTTGCTAATTGGAATTTTGTAGCTGACGAACAACCGCTTTCCAACATTTCCTCCGAGCGTTGGTTTACCAACACTGGTTCACGACGCTGGTTTTGCGCGCCAATTGGTTCTGGTTCACGACGCTGGTTTTGCGCGCTATAGTATGAGCTTCTCGAACAAGTTGCAACCTTGATTGTTGTAGCCAGCACGCTCACCCGAATTGATCGTTTGTAAAATACAATTCACGACAAATGAATAAACCCGAACTAACTTCGGATTTCTTGCGCATTGTTTGAGTAGAGTTGGATATTCAAAATCGATATGAATTGCGGTATGATTGTGTACCGCACCCCCTCTCCACGGTTTCGAAAAGCATTAAATTAAAAACCAATGTGTTTAATAAATTTAATAATTTTAAATATAAAAGTTATAAGGAACAGTTTTAACTCAAGATGAAAATAACGCTTAAAACCTAACTTTATTGAATTTAGATTAGCGCAAATTTTTTCTATTACCAAAATTAAAATTTAGTCCATTTTTTCAAAGAACTTAAAAAAAAAATTTGTTGTTTTGGTGATGACAAATATTCTATTGGCTCGTGCCAAGCCACTCAATCACACACAATCGAAAAGTGTATTTTGTGAGTAAACAGACGATAACTCTCATTTACCGATGCAAAAGATTCGTTCTGCTCAATCAAGGAAGATATGCGGTCATACAAAATGAACTACTAGCAATACTTATGTGAGCGTTCGTGAGCGTTCGATTCAAACCGATACAGCTCAATCACTCAATACTAAGGACTGCATCGAACAAAATCAAACTCATCAAACTCATCAAATCATTGCAGTTCTCTGATATATATATATGTAAATATATGTAGGAACCGGTGATGAGGTACCGATTGACAATAATAGAACCAGAAGCAGTCATCGTGAGAGGATGCAGTAAAAGCCTGGTATCGGCAAGCAACAAGAATTCAAAATTAGGCCGATGAGGGAGACAGCAAGTGACGCTACGAAATACGCAATAAAAAGGCAAGGCAGGAACGGATCGAAGTGCACAATAGACAGCGCTGGAGAAGTGTACGGCGCTAGAGAGGATTGTGGCAACAACGATTCCAATTGCAAGATTCATTTAAGCTTGCGAAGTCGATACATACATAGCTGCCACAACGGAGGCTGTGTAGATTGCTGGAAAAGTATGCAGTAGTTTACCAGTGTTGGTGGCAACAACGTTTCGAGGCTGTGTTAACTGCTGGAGAAATGTACAGCGGTAAGCCAGGGCTGGACGCAACAAAACATGAAGTCTATAGAGACTAGCGGTGAGTTCTAGGAGTGAACTGCGTTAGTGGTGGCGGTGGACAACATCTGGTGGCGTCGGTGGACAAAATCTGGTGGCGTCGGCGTAAACAACAGAGACTAGCGTTGAGTTCTAGGAGGGAACTGCGTTGGTGGTGGCGGTGAACAACAGAGATAGCGTTGAGTTCTAGGAGTGAACAGCGTTGGTGGCGTTGGTGTGATCAACGTCTGGTGGCGGCGTCGTGAGAACATGTGGTTTGACGCTATTTTGGGAAGAACGATTCTTGATAGTGTTGATATGAAGGTAACAAAAAGTGGCACTCAGTTTTTAATTAGCAGTGAGCGGAAGTTAGAAAAAAATACTGAATCTGTTGAAGATTCGATGAAACAATTTGAACATGTCTGCACAGTTTTTGAGGAAGCACGAAATCGGTTTAGAGGTGGGTCATTTAAGCCAAGAACAGACTAAATAGGTCGAAATGATACTTCAGCGATACAAGCCAAAACGCAATCCTGAAGATTGAAATGAAAATTATTTTGAAAGATGATATTCCCGTATACCAACAACCAAGACGGTTGGCCTACTGCGATCAGCAGGAATTATTAGAGGTAGTACATCGGTGTATGCATCTCCTATACTATTGGTAGCAAAGTCAAACGGAGCTGCGATTATAGAAAATTGAATGAAAAGATAATTCGCGCTTATTTTCCGATAGTATTGATGGACAGTGTACTTGATCAATTGCAAGGAGGAAAAGACTTGAAAAATGAATATTTTCATGTACCAGTAGAAGCAAGTTCGCAAAGGTTCACTGCATTTGTTCCCTAGAAAGAACAGTACGAATTCTTATATGTACCGTTTGGTAACTAACTCTCCAGATTCCAGATAGTAAATTTTCTAGGATACGTGATAAGTGAAGGGATAATAAAACCGAGCGAAGAGAAAATTTCGTCGGTACACAATTTTCCAAGACCGCATAATAATAAAGCAATGGAAAGGTTTCTCGGTTTAACATTGTATTTTCGAAAATTCATTGAGGGATATGCTTTAATGGCGAAGCCACTTTCCGATATGCTAAGGAAGGATAGTACATTTTTGTTCAGCGAGATCGAAGTGGTATCGTTGGAACGATTGAAGGCATCTTTAACTAGTGAATCGGTATTGAGGTTATATAATCCGAAAGCGCAAACAGAGGTCAATGCTGACGCGTAAAGATATGGTTACTTGGCAATTCTAATGCAGAAAGATACTGAGTATATTTTGTTCCATCCATTCAGTACATGAGTCGAAAAACGAAGGCATGTGAGCAGAATTATCATTCATACGAGCTAGAAGTTCTAGCCATAATTAAGGCTCTAAAGAAGTGGGGAGTTTACATTCTTGATACAGTTCTTAGTTACAGACTGTAATGCATTTACGGTGACCATGAAAAAACAGGAAGTTCCATTGAGAGTAGCCCGGTGGGCTATGTTTTTGCAGGATTTTAGTTATAGTCTAAAACATCGGTCAGGATCAAGGATGAGGCATGTAGATGCTTTGAGTCGAGTCGCCTGTTATTCAATATCGTATACTATTATTCATCGTCTGAAAAAACCTCAATTGGTTGATGATTGGACAAATGCTATAAAAAGTTTAGTTGAAAGCGACGCATATGAGGATTTCTACATTTTGAATGTCTTGTTCAAAGATGCCAATAAGCAGTTGACCATGTGGGTCCGATGGATCTCACTAAGAAGAGGTACAATCATTTGTTAGTAGTTGTCGATGGTTTTAGTAAGTTCGTATGGTTATATCACTAACCATAGAACACATAGATGGGACAAACTCATGATTTTTTGATTGCAAACGCTAGCCTAGTCATGGAACCCCAGAGAACTTCGGGAAAACCCGAACGCTCTCACTCTCAATGAGAGCGTAAAATGGGGAGAGGGCAAAGCAGCTACGAAAAAATTTCAGTCTAGCACAGACTACCGAACGACGAAGGCAGGCCTACGTCGCTTGTGATTTCTTTCTGTCTATGTATGTGTACACTCGTCGGTACATGCTCAGGCTTCGTAGTGTGTGTGTGACGTGAAGTTGTACAACATCGCATTTCAATAGCTCGCTCGACCAAAATTTTTCATTTTCGACAAAACAGCGGCAATGCGAATAGGATATGCCCCTGTCGAAAGAATATCAAGAAATATTGGCATCAGCTACGTATGTATCCCGTTGGCTGTGCCGATAGAGTGTTTGCTTGGCAATAGGAATGTCGCTGGTTCGAATCCCAACTCGATTATCGTTAACGAAGTTTTTTTTTGTCTATTTTTTTTATTTATATAAAAATAAAAAAATAAAAATAAACAAAAGGAAAAAAAAACAAAATGAAAATAAATAAAAAAAAAATCAAAAAGGAACAAAATAAAAAATAAAACAAAAAAAAACGACATTATTTTTTATTTTGTTCCTTTTTGATTTTTTTTTTTATTTATTTTCATTTTGTTTTTTTTTCCTTTTGTTTATTTTTATTTTTTTATTTTTATATAAATAAAAAAAATAGACAAAAAAAACTTCGTTAACGATAATCGAGTTGGGATTCGAACCAGCGACATTCCTATTGCCAAGCAAACACTCTATCGGCACAGCCAACGGGATACATACGTAGCTGATGACAATATTTCTTGATATTCTTTCGACAGGGGCATATCCTATTCGCATTGCCGCTGTTTTGTCGAAAACGAAAAATTTTGGTCGAGCGAGCTATTGAAATGCGATGTTGTACAACTTCACGTCACACACACACTACGAAGCCTGAGCATGTACCGACGAGTGTACACATACATAGACAGAAAGAAATCACAAGCGACGTAGGCCTGCCTTCGTCGTTCGGTAGTCTGTGCTAGACTGAAATTTTTTCGTAGCTGCTTTGCCCTCTCCCCATTTTACGCTCTCATTGAGAGTGAGAGCGTTCGGGTTTTCCCGAAGTTCTCTGGGGTTCCATGACTAGGCTAGCGTTTGCAATCAAAAAATCATGAGTTTGTCCCATCTATGTGTTCTATGGTTAGTGGTTATATCCTACCCGCAGTACCGGGGCAGAAGAAGTCGTAAATCATTTGGAAAAACAAGCAAATATATTCGGTAACCCAGTAAGGGTAGTGACCGATAAGGGAATAGCGTTTACGTCACATTTGTTTGAACAGTATTGTAAAGACAATAAAATACAACAACCTGGTATAAGCATGTAGGCAAGGTGCAACAAATGATAAACAACACTGAGCCAAAAAGCACAAAAGTGAGTTCGTTTAGAATACTAACAGGTTTAGATATGAGAGTTCCTGAAGATGCAGAGCTAAAAGAGCGTATTTTAGAATGCATGGTGAACGAGTTGGATGAGGAACGACAAGAGATCCGAAATAGGACGAGAATCGAAAGTCCTATGATGCAAAACGGAAGATGGAAAGGAAATATAGACTTAACGATTTAGTAGCGATAAAGCGGACACAATACGGGGTAGGTCTTAAGCTCAAAGGAAAATACTTGGGGCCGTACAAAGTAGTATCAGTACAGACACATGAAAGATATGAGGTTGAAAGGATGGGAGATACGGAAGGGCCAACTAAAACATCCACTGTGGCCGAGGTCATGAAACCTTGGGGAACTTCATTCGAGGCGAAACGTCAGGAGGGCCGAATGTAGGAACCGGTGATGAGGTCCCGATAGACAATAAAAGAACCAGAAACGGTCATCGTTTCGGAAGCCAGTTCTTAGTGCTAAGCCAGCATAACATAATAATAAAAGACGGTCACACTTGACTTCTAAGTTTGCAGCGACAGCGGGCACACGTTTCGGGACAGAGCTGTAGTCAGTTTCATCTTTGTAAAAGCCATAATATTAAATTGTAACACTAACATCATTACCAATAAAGAATAAAGAACCAGAATATAAATAAAATACCACATATATATATATATATTTTAACTTTTTTCCCATCTGTAAGGAAGCTCTGGCTGAGGTACAACTCTCAATACTCTTTTCTCTTTATTGTATTGTGCCACTTAAATATAAATATATATATGTAAATATATAACCAGCACATTTAAAGTGCATTAGAGCAAAAAATAGAAACGAATTAAAAACAGCGCAACATCAAAATAATAAGTGCGTTTGTAAATGTTTTGTTAATAATAAAAATGTAAATTTAACTTTTAACTTCGCGATCAATACAGCGACGATAAAAATTGGTTTAGATCATTTAATTAAATTTCACGGAGAGTTGATTATGGGTAGCAGGTGAATCACCAGCGGCTGCATCCTCAACACGTTTTTGGAGCAGTTCAGCGGAAAAGTTCTGAAGGATACAGAGTCGTAGGTGATCTGAGTCGAGATTATGCAGTTCACGGATGAGTAGAAGTTCATCTGGACGGGTGTCAGCAGACGGGTGTCTTGTGGTGTCCCGCGCAAAGAAAGTTGGACCTCTAGAATCTGGTATTACTTGTAGCAGCAAATAACTGCTTACCACAGGCGTTATTTTGTGAATCACGCCAAAAATGGGTTTTATAAAATGTTGAAATAGTATCCACCAGAACTGTAATCTTAAACACTTAGGGCATTCAGCTGCATTTGGTTTGGCCGAAATTTAGACATTTACGACAGTGAGTAAGGTCATTCCACATTGAGTAAAGTCATTTCCTTTGAGCTTCAATAGTACAACGTTGGTAGAATAAGACGCGAATGTCGTATTGAGTACTTTGTGGTTCCTTTTTGTATGTTTCTTTTTCAATTGATCTATGTCAGTATCAAAGTAGAGGTTCCTCATGCAGACCCTGATTAATTTTTCAACTTGTAACTTTAAAATTCGAAATTTTCTAAGCAACTAATTTTCAAAATTCATCACCGTTGTTAGTGTACACTCGAACAAAGCCCCCATTTGTTTTTTAGAGTGAAAGAACTTTCTGTTCCTTTCCAGTGCACACAATCGGTGTGGTTTTATTGTTCTTTTCAGGCGTAGATTGCGTCTTGTTCTGGGATAAGCAATTTTGCGCCACTCCAGTGGAGCAGACCCCTTTTCTTTAACGTATCGTTGAAAGGTCTAAGTGTCAACACTGTCTACGTCGGAATAAGCAATGTCTTTGTCATCATGTAGTTCGGCAAACCTATTTCTTTTGTCAGCTGCTGCCCTAGAAGTACTGGTGATATCATTAGAATGTATTGGGGATTGGTGTGTTGCGTCTCTTGCATGCAATTTGCCAGGCGTTAGAGGGCACTTGGAAATACGATACAACAAATATGGTGTACATCATTTATATTAATACAACAGGTGCCGTTGTCAGCAGAAATTGTTTCAGAACTCGCGTCTGTAAACTGTTGAGCACAATAGTTAGGCACAATGGAGCCCAAGAGTAAAGCTTATTGTTGTATTGGTTTTCGTATTCCGGTTTGATAATATGGAGGTCTTAAGATATAGGTAGAATTAATTTTATTAAATAAACGCAAGTTAAGGCTTGCGTTCGCTCGGCAAAGTTCGACTTTAAGGTTATTTATGACAAATGTGTTGCGAATTCGAATTAAACAGTTAAGCGATCGTAAAATGCACACCGGTGAATCGTTTACGAATATATTCTAAATATGAGAAAGATTGTTAGTGCTGGGGTGTTATAGGGTACATATTTGATGGCGTTAATGTTAAAAGTAAGTTCAAATTCTCCATGTACAGCTGTAAACCGCTAAAAGAATTAATGTAGCAATATGGTGTAATCGAGCATGAAAAAATTTTATAATATTGACAAAAACAATTGTAAAATCACGTCTTTGCAAAAATTGAAAACATTAAGAAGCAAGAATATTGTTTTATTTGCGGTTTCAGTGAGAGCAAGTAAGACTGTAATAGTGCGGTTTGATCGATACGTTTTAAGATGTCACTATTGTAAAGAACTCCTTTGTAAAATACTTAGGAAAGATTGATTTAAAGGAAAATTGCTTAATGTTTCGCGGCGTAGGCAACTAAAGACGCAGGAGAAGTTTAGAGTATCACCAGATCGTAATAAGAATCTGCTGACAATTGGTACAATGTTTTTGACATCTCGTGTAGTTATTCGGCTCCATTACAATATTAAAAGCAGCTTGAAGCGTTGATACAGGATAGTTATCAGCCGAGCTTAATAGAGCGCCATTCGGATTTCGTAATAATTCTGCTTTATTCATACGTTTCGTTAAACGCATATTTCAGGATCTGTTTAAGCAGGATCTGCAGCAAAGTATGATTTAAAATAAAATGGGGAAAATGTAGGTTTTTGCATGGAAAGATTTGGCCTGGTAAGACGATGGTGATCAGTCGTTTCGAGGTGCCCACAAATATCAAATCTATTCAGGCATTTCTTGGTTTTACCAAATTCTTTAGAAAATTTATTCCTCAGTATGCGTAGATAGCACGACTCCTCACGAAGTTGAAAGAAAGTATGAGTATGTGTATGTATGTATAGGTAAAATCAAAGTAGGCCAAAAATCAAGAATCAAGTAGTCTGCTGTGACTATTTTTCCGACTGCTGCTTTCGTCGACTTCCGAATTCCGAGTCGAACTTCCGAAATAGCAACAGTCGGAGCAGTTCCTAGTATTAAAATGTATAACTTGGCTGCAATCTGTTTCGGGTTTTTGCTATTGCTGCTGCTGTCGGGTTTTTTGGCATACATTTATGTGGCGTGGTCACGCTAATATCTTCACAAATTTCATTCTCTATAAATATTTTGATCTAAATATGTCCATTGACAATGTATTAAATGCTCACCCGAATAAATTCATTTCATCAGATAAATTTATAAAAATATAAGGAAAATTGGTTTTTGTTACACTTACAGTTTGTTAATTTTTGCCACGCAGAAATATCTTTCGTTGTATTGTTGTCGCTGTTAAAAATAGGAAGGTTTACATATTCCAAATAGAGCTAAAGCATCTATGTAGATGTGAATTTAGATGCATACTCAAATTCTGAAAAATTATTAACTAACGAAAATATACACTGCCATTGAATTCCATTTCCTTTAATATTAAACTATTTAGCCAACAAACAAAAAAGGAAATTCAATGTAAACATAACTTAAAATTGATTCTAAACTACTGTGGAGCCTTATGTTGACTCATTTCACTTAATCCTGATTATTTCGTCCGTTCCGAAGACGAATAAAAATCTCCTTAGGCAAATTGTACGCCTGGGTTATACTGGAAAATAATTTGAAATGCTCTTCTCATCTACATAACATGTTGAATGAGGTTGGTTTTGTTCGTAGAAAGGTTAGATTTTAATACATCCTTCTACTGGTCATCCTTCATGCTTTAGGTTAGGTTAAGATTGGGAAGAAGATTAGGCTTCGTACATCCTTCTAGTTTTATAATCCTACACGTGTGGTATGGCCTGGATTACATGGGAGGCAGGATAAGCGGAAAGTGCGATATTGACAATTATAAATGTCTCAACATTCGCCGTAACTATAATAACACTGTAGAAGACACAAAACAATTTTGGGAATTTTTCTTTTATTTACCCTTAATACCATCCAAGGAAAAAGTTAAATATATTTAACTCTCGGATCTCCACAATCGATCGTCGGTTCAAGCCGTTGACTGACGCAAACAGTTCACCCACAAAAATGTTGAGACTTCTGGCGGCAAGTCTGGCGAAGACAGGTGTCTCAATTGAAATGTCAAGTAAGCCGAATCTTTTACAAAAATTGCCAATACTTAATGGAAACTATTTCCGAAGCTGTTGAAGAGAAAATGCATAAGTTAAATGTACAATAATTCGAAAATTATTGCAATGAAATTAACTTACATTAATCTCTTAAACACACACAAACGCATTTAATTTTATTTTCGCACACGCCTAGGTGTTATGATGCACTCCCCTATTGGGTTATCTAAAACTTTGGACAATTACGTCCAATCACAAAAACCACGCTGTCCAATAAGTCTCTTGCCTTATTATACCATACACCCATAGGGTGAAATGGTATATTAAAGTCCCAAAAATTAATGTAACAGGCAGAAGGAAGCATCTCCGTCCCCACAAAGTATATATATTCTTGATCAGGATCAACAACCGAGTCGATCTAGCCATGTCAGTCTGTCTGTCCGTCTGTATGAACACCTAGATCTCGGAGACTTTAGGAGCTAGAGCCACGTAATTTGGTATGCAGTCTCGTGTAGTATGTACACTTATCGAGTTTGTTTCAAATTTTTGCCATGCCCCCTTCCGCCCTCGGAATTTACAAAAAAAAGATTTTCTTAAAAACTATGTAAGCTACCGACATTAAATTTGGTATGTAAGCTAGCTTAATAGACGCGCAGATATTGATTATTTAAAAATTTTGCCACGCCCATTTCCGCCCCGAAAATTAAACAAGTGATTTTCTCGAAAACTAACAAAGCTAAAGTCACCAAATTTAGAATGTATATGGCTTAGTAAGCGCGCAGAATACACATATTTTAATATGTTGCCGCGCCCACTTCTGCCTCCATAATTTAAAAAAAACCGATTGGCTCTTGCAATTTTTTGACCATCGCGATCAAATTTGGCAGACTAATAAATCTTATCTATTTCTATCAAACTACCAAATTTGATTGAAATCGGACTAGAAACATACAAAATATACGTATGAACGTATTTTGCATAAGGGCAGATTTTTACGTTGGCTTGTGGCGGCGCTAGAGTGCTCGTGTGTTTGTAGAGTGAGCGAGATAGCATATGGTATGAGGGCATGTTAAAACAATTTAATAGACATACATTTGGTTTTCGAAATTTTAAATATTTGTTTCACCTTGTGTATGGTATACCCAAGTCGGCGAGACGACTTACTTTCTTCATTTTTCTTATTGTTTTATCCAAACTCCATTTATGGAAAAATAATGTAAGTCATTGTAAGACAAACCGATCAGCTGTGATGCGTTGGAATTTAGTTCATTCTTTTTTCAGCTGGTTACCTAAATTTCGATTCTCACCACTTTAGCAAATGTCGATATCAACAACAATAATACAAAATAATCGAAATCAGTTAAATTTTAAAATAACTGAAATTCCTGTACATTACAAGTGCTAAAAATTGAAAGAGCCCAAATCGAGAAATTTTCTTTGAGCACATGCTTTCAATTTCTAGCACAGAAAGTACATACATAGTTTAGCTTTACAATAACAAATGCATGCACAAATAAACCGCTATATTTCATCTAAATTTTTTTATTTTTAAATATTTGTGTATTATTATTTTTAATTTGTTGTTGTGTTGTTACCGATGACTCGTTCATGAACCTCCGAGCGACAAAACGGATTATTCTCTCGGTGACATATCGATTATTTCATCCGTAAGGTCTTCTGAGTCCCGTAATTATTAGAGGAAAAATATTTGTGCAAGAGCTGTGGCTCACGGAACTTGAATAGAACGTATCAATTCCAATGAGTTTAGAGACAGCATGAAACGAATTAAAAGCATCCATAGTAAATATAAAGAAAATAAAAGTTCCACGATTCGTCCATACAGAACCTCAATCACCGATAGAGATTCATGGATTTGCTGATGCCTTAAGGAGAGCATGTGGCTGTTGTATCTGCGTTCGCGTCAAAACTGCGGACAGTTTCAGCACTTCATTGCTGACGTCGAAATACAAAGTCATTGCCTAGACTTTCCGGATTCGGAAATAACTCTACATTGGATACAGTCACACCCATCGACACTAGCGAACGTAGCCAGTGGTGGCTGAAATTCAGGAGTGGTCAGAGAATGTAGTTTGGCGTCATGTGCCAACAAAACAAAACCAAGCTGACATAGTATCACGAGGTTGTAATATTGATGAATTAGTTGACTTGATTTGGTTAAGAGGTCCAGAGTTTCTTAGTAAATCTCAATGTGAGGGGCCTACCAACCAGCATGTACAGCTCTCGAACAAATAGCGCAGTTTGGAGGTGGAAAAATTAGCTGTCATGATGACTATTAGGGTTTGACGAGAACCACCATCGAGTCCTATCCGTCAGGTGACATCCGTAGATGTAAAAACAAATCGACCGCGTTTGATTCCATCACCGTCAGAGCGAAAAGAGGGATTTCAAAAAATTATTGAAATATTGCAAAATAAAGGAACGATAAGATATTGAAAGGGTTCGTAAGAGCGCCAATGTGGGTCAGAAATTTCCAGGTTTGACTCCCTTTGTACACGACTACACTGGTTCATGGTGCTCATTTTCCTTGTTAAGAATTGAGCTGTGGGTTGTTAACGCTTTAGAAGTGTTCCGTCAGACTGAGGTCTTGTTTATTGCTTTAAATCCAAGCCACGTCTTATGATGCACATAATGGGAAATTTGCCGCCCGTCCAGTAAACATAACAGTGAAACAACGAGGAAGCTTATATTGTACTTTTCGTTTGATTTTTTCTAAAGCGGTTCATTTGGAATTAATGTCTGAACTAAGTACTAACACATTTCTTATGGCTTTCCAAAGGTTCATCGGCCGTAGAGGAGTACCCCGAGTGGTCCACTGCGGCAACGCGCCGAATTTTGTCGGAGCGAGCAGGCTAAAACTGTCTTAGGATGCCACAAAAGAAATAAAACTACATTTAATATGGGACTACCTTTCAAATAGAACAGTTGTCATGGTTGGTAGGTAAAGAATAGGGAATAATCACATCTAAGTTCCTTCACGTCCTTTATTTAGATTCATGTTTGTCTTCTTTCTTTAGGTCAAGGTGAATTGGCACCGTAGCAATTGTAATAAAAGTAACATCACCTTTAACTTTTGATAGTTAGTTTACCTTAACGCGCATTAAATTTATTAATGATAGTGAGTGTGAAAAGGGGAGAAAGAACCCCGACCAATCCGACGAGCTAGACCCGAGCATAGCAAGAATGCGCACCCTCGATCCTGATCACACTGTTGGTTTTATCATTTAGTCGTCTCAACAACTAATGAGTAAATCGAAGCATAACGCTTTGGAGCCTTTTAGATTCTAACTAGTTTGAGCGAGAATTATAAACCAAAACCCATTCTGGTCAATACATATATTAATAATTGATGCCCAAACGTGGGACCCGACCAACAAAACCATGAAAAAATTGTTTTTTAACATTTGAGACATATTCTCAAATGATGGGTTGTCCCACAAATTTTTAGGAACAATTAATTCCATTTGATTTCAAATTGTACATATTCTAGAAAGTATTTTGGTGTCGCGCACGAGTACAATCTTTGGAAATGCGATTTCCATTCCGAATTAAGGATTGATCGAACAAGTGAGTTTCGTGATAGCCTAGCCTTAGATAAATATTTCAGAATTTGCTATGGTACTATAAATGTGGTTTAGAGAGGCATGGAGGATTTATTTTGGAATTACTATGTTCTGGAAAGTTTCGGACATAGTCCAGTCGTTCAAGCTTATCCATTCTTAAAGCGGCAGTAGAAAATAGAAAACAACATTTAGATCCAGATAAAGATTAGACATCTATGAACAAGTTGAGCAAGAGGGAAGGCAGACTTTAGTGATATTAGGAAAATTTTTTTTTTTTAATTTTTAAGAAATCTCTAGTTAAGAATCCTACTTTAATTGTTTGATCTAATGAAGCGATATGCGTAAGCTAACCTATGGATATTTCATTGTCATTTATATAATTAATCTAAAACTTCTTTAAAAACTACACTACAAATTCAACGTCATCTTGGGCCCAACGATTACAACGAAAAACTGTAAAGTACATTAAAGTCGTGAGTAATGTGTTAATCCTTTAAAAATTGTAGTATGAAAAACCTATATTTCTACATATGTATATGTCCAACTAGTAGGCTTTAACTTATTAGTCACTTAATCGACACGGCCATCCTGACCTTTGCCTCGTGTAATATTTTTATTTTTAATTTTAAACTTTCCAAACTTAATTCATCGTCTACCTTCGGAATACGATCGTCTCTCTTGGACAGATAACCATCGTCTCTCTTAGACGGATAACCATCGTCTCTCCTAGACGGATAACCATCGTCTCTCCTAGACGGATAACCATTCTGTCATTTATCGTCTTCATTTGATAAAATATACAGCTCAACATTTCTTTTATACGATCTTTTAACATTTATTCTTTTGTTAACATATTAATTTTGCTTTTCTTCTGACCAAAACTTCAAATTTAATTCATAATTTCAATCATCGTCTCACTTGGACGAATAACTATCGTCTCACTTGGACGGATAACTATTTTAACCAATCTAAACTTAGTAAATCACAACATTCGTGTGATTGCTTTAACCCGACACGTCCATACTGACATTTACACGTCCTCGTGTACACTAAAACATGTACAAATGTTATTCTTGCTGACATTTCTTAATTTAATATTTATTATCCCAATTTTTTTTTATACCCTTGCAAAAAGGGTATATTAATTTTGGTCAGAAGTGTGCAACGCATAGAAGAAAGCATTTCCGATATATTTTTGATCAGCACGACAAGACGAGTTCAAACAGCCATGTCCGTCCGTCCGTCCGTCCGTCTGGATCAGCGCAAACTCCTAAAACGTAAGAGCTATAGAGCTGAAATTATAGTATAAACTGCAGGGGTTGTATTTCTCGGATTCAGCCGGATCGGACCACAATATCATATAGCTCCCATACAAACGGCAATGTCACGAACAGTGACTTTTCTCAATAACTTCGTTATTTTCTTAGCTATTGTCGTGAAATCAAATATTGGTGAGTTCATTATACCTATAAACAACTGTGCCAGGTCACTTTATCATATAGCTCCAATAGGAACGATCAGCCGAAAACAGTGACTTTTGGAAATAGCTTAGCTACTTTTAACGCGATTGCTGTCAAATTACACATTTGTTAGTTTAATATATCTGATAATGGCTGTGCCGAATTTGATAAAGATCGGGTAACTATATCATATAGCTCCCATAGGAACGATCAGCCGAAAACAGTGACTTTTAGAAATAACTTCGCTACTTTTAACGCGATTGCTTTCAAATTACACATTTGTTAGTTTAATAGATCTGTTAATGGGTGTGCCGAATTTGATAAAGATCAGGTCACTTTATCATATAGCTCCCATATGAACAACCGCTCGAAAACAGTGACTTTTATCAATAACTTGGTTACTTTTAACGTGATTTCTTTCAAATTAAACATTTGTTAGTTCAATATATCTGTTAATGGCTGTGCCGAATTTGATAAAGATCGGGTAACTATATCATATAGCTCCCATAGGAACGATCAGCCGAAAACAGTGACTTTTGGAAATAGCTTGGCTACTTTTAACGCGATTGCTGTCAAATTACACATTTGTTAGTTTAATATATCTGATAATGGCTGTGCCGAATTTGATAAAGATCGCGTAACTATATCATATAGCTCCCATAGGAACGATCAGCCGAAAACAGTGACTTTTAGAAATAACTTCGCTACTTTTAACGCGATTGCTTTCAAATTACACATTTGTTAGTTTAATAGATCTGTTAATGGGTGTGCCGAATTTGATAAAGATCAGGTCACTTTATCATATAGCTCCCATATGAACAACCGCTCGAAAACAGTGACTTTTATCAATAACTTGGTTACTTTTAACGTGATTTCTTTCAAATTAAACATTTGTTAGTTCAATATATCTGTTAATGGCTGTGCCGAATTTGATAAAGATCGGGTAACTATATCATATAGCTCCCATAGGAACGATCAGCCGAAAACAGTGACTTTTGGAAATAACTTCGCTACTTTTAACGCGATTGCTGTCAAATTACACATTTGTTAGTTTAATATATCTGATAATGGCTGTGCCGAATTTGATAAAGATCGTGTAACTATATCATATAGTTCCCATAGGATCGATCGGTGCAAAACAGTGATACTACTTAATCAGTTATCTTAACATTTTAGTTTATCTGAATATTAGATCTTGTGATATTGCTTAACATTTTAATCAGTTGCATATTAGGGATTCGAAATTCAACAGAAGTTATTCTCACTATGATTTCCTTTTGATTATGAGCATGGTTCCGTCAAGATCGCCACACGCCATGTTCCAACGTTCGTTTTTCACTTGTGCCTGCTCAATGACGCAGTTAGCTGAAATAGCAAAATCAAAGATTTAACCATCGTTCAAATATTGTCATGCCACACAATTATATATTTGCCACGTTATTCCCATTGGAATCTTCATACATTCCTATTCACAAAATTTCCTTATCCAAGGAAAATGTATCGACCACCTTATTGCATCTACTTTGTCGATATCAATCAGTCACGGCGGAATCAAGCTGAAAGGATGTGCCTTTTTACCGGTAAAGACTTGCTTGGGTTACACTATTAACTGTGCAATTCAACGCAAGTTGTACCTCGCCAAGAGCATCCAGCCACAACCGTTGTCCAGAGTCGACCGCCTACAAAAGATTTTTGAGGGTACTCATTTACATTTCTTATTTCTGATCTTTACCAGTGCACGACTTTGAGAGAAAAAATCAATGTGCGCCATACGCTTCCCTTCTCTATGTTCTATCGTAAAGTCAAAAGACTGTAAATACGCTTATTCATGGTGTACCCTTGGCCTTAGATCCATCTTTGTTCTTAAATGCTTTCAGGGAAGTACGATCAGCCGAAAACAGCCGAAATCCGTATGCAAATGCTGTCGAAAATGCTTAGCCGAGTCAACTAGAAATGGTATTTGGACTCTGCAGGAGAGGTTTTCTTACTAAAGTCTTCCACTACATTAACATAGCACCATATCATGAGAACTAGCGTCTGTATGCAGTTCTCATGATATGGTGGAAATTGTGGATCAAATAGTACTGGCTTATTTCGGAGAATAGAAATGACTTTCTTCCTAACTGTTTCCAAATGGTCATCTCAACTTAAGACGTTTTTGCTCGAAGTTAGCAACTTATATCGGTTTCAAATTCTGAGAGAATTGAGACACAATTTTTCGGAAACAAGACGCTAATCCAATAAATTATCTCACACTACTAACTATTCATAACGGTGTCAGAGAAGTAAGAGCTAAGATCTTCCGCGGTTTAGGTCTCAACTCTCAATGTTCGGGGCTCCGACTATAGGGCCGGCGTTAGACAGTTTTGGTATGATCAATCAACCGTATTTTTATTTCACCTGTACTAACACGTGTAGATGGTGTCCCCTTAATAAGGACAGTGGAATAACTTTCAAGTAATCTTATTAACTCATATTTATCGGTGTCAAGATTGGAGTGGTCAACTGGATCCACATCTACTGAGCAAATATTTACAGTTTTGGCTTTTACAATTTCAAACTTGGGGATATTATAACATCAAATCCCTGAATTAGGATTTCACAACCAATTACAATGTTGATATTTAAATAATTAAATAATGTAATGTAATGTGCTGTATATACCAACGTCACCAATGCCTTTTAACATAATAATGTTGTTAAAACGCTTTCCAGACAACATACAGTTTATATTTTCCGCCCCGGAGTCAAACGAAATTGGGTGATGCAACGAGGTGGCATCATTGTTCCTATTGGCTCTGGCACGTAACACTGGTTCACGGTCTTCTGTTGAAACAATCCCCTTTTGTTTGTTGATGCATCTTTTGAACATTGATTTGCAAAGTGTCCAGGTTGGCCGTCGCATCGGGTTTTTGTTGCACTTTTTTTGCAGTCAGCGATTTTGTGTCCTGGTTTCTCACAGAAATGAGACACTATCGCTGACATTCGTCTTTTATTGATCACAGGTCCAGAATCGTCGTCACGGTCAACATTACGTTTTTTTTGAAACGTGAATGCATTGAGTTCAGATTGTAGATTGCTTCTAGTCTCTAACTTGGATATAAAAACAATGCGTTTGCAGACGGCTATCTATTTGCTAATTATGCGAGCACAACTGAAACGGCTATTTCTTCTGTTTTTGAACGACATTTTTTAAATTTTTTATTTTTAAATATTTGCATATTATTATTTTCAATTTGTTTAAATAAAAATATAAATAATAGTACAAGTTAACATTGATTAAAGCACTTAACAAAACAAATAATTGCTGTAAAGATTTAAAATTAAAAACAAACCTCAACTTAAAAAAAAAACTAGAACACACCTAGCTCCGAAAATACATATATATACATATAAATAAAAAATTGCAGTTATAAAATTCGATTCGGCTCATAGTTGCTCGGCAAACTTGTTTTGTTCTGTGTAAGTAAATAAATTTAAAATCGGTAAAAGTTCGTCCTATTAAATTATTCATCTTGCAGGAATAGCTCATCCCTCTGGGACGATCCCCAAAGATTACGATGATGCAAAAAAACAACGAGCTCAATGCGTAAAACGTATAAAACGCGTAAGTGGCGCGTTAGTGAATTAAAAGATAGAAGCAGGGTTTGAAAACTCCGAAAACTGTCAACAGTTTTGCTGTGTGCTGTTGCTTCTGCTTCGGAAACTATGAACAGTCGAAGCAAAAGCAACAGCAAAAAACCGAATTCAGAATATCTGACAATCTGAAAATCTGAAAGAACACATACTCAATACTCTTTCAATACATGTAAATTGTATGCATAGGTAAAATCAAAGTAGGCCAAAAATCAAGAATCAAGTAGTCTGCTGCGACTATTTTTCCGACTGCTGCTTTCGTCGATTTCCGAATTTGGCCAATAGCAACAGTCGGAACAGTTCCTAGTATTAAAATGTATAACTTGGCTGTTGCTATCAAAGCAATCTGTTATGGGTTTTTGCTATTGCTGCTGCTGTCGGGTTTTTTGCTTTCAGATTTTTGTTGTTTGCTGCTGCTGTCTATTTCGGTTATTTTCTGCTGATTTTGCTGTCAGATTTTCTGATTTCGTTTTTTATCGGAAGCAAAAGCAACACAAAGTATTTGTTTTCATATTTGCTAAACAGAAACTTTCGGAGGTTTTGACGAAGCAATATGTCAATTAATGGATCGATTGCCTACAAGATTGGAAGAAGACGAATTAGTAGAATTGTACAAGGGAATTTATTAGCTGATCTAAAGGATCGACTACTTTTCGAGGAAATACGGTCAATCAGTCACCTACGTCATCTGGTACAAACGAGAGAGAATTTTCTTAAAGAATCGAGTCGTCACAAGTTTTCAAATACACGAGGAAAAGAGATAGGATCACACCGAGTATATGCATTAGAGGAAGTAGAAGAAGAAGCAAGCACAATTAAAGGTCATTCTCAAGTAGCAGCTCTGCAGAAAAACACTGAGAAATTATCTTGTTGGAACTGTTGTAATCAAGGCCATAAGTGGGAAGATTGTTTAGAAGAGAGAAGAATATTTTGTTACGGGTACGGTACGCCTAACATTTATAAGCCCAATTGTGCGAACTGCAAGAAGCGTTCGGAAAACCGGCAAGTAGGGGCATCCCAGTCAGTGAGGCTGTCAACCAATAGAAACCAAAAAACTAAGCCTATCTGATTATTTGAATCAATCTAAAACAGATAGTCAAATAGAGAATAGCTCACATGTTAATCATAACCTTAGGTTTTTGCCTTATCACGAATAATGGAAAAACTATTTAGAAATTAAGAACAGAACTTTTGAAGCACCGAAAAAAAAATAAAAAGAAATACACACCGAAGGAGGAAGTTTTTTAAAAATATAAGATCTAAAAGTAAGATACTTATCTACAATATTCCAAGACAAAACTGATATGCGTAGTTATGCACAAGTCTCCTTTTTACAATTTTCTGAATTGGGTTTGTTAGACACTGGTGCAAATGTAAGTTGCGTGGGTGCAGATTTAGCCCAGCAAGAATGGTCCAAATATAAACAATTTAAAAGCATGGGTTCCAATGTGAAAACAGCTGATGGAAAGCAGCATAAGGTTTTGTTATGCAAGTAAAGCTGCAATACAAGGACCAAGAGAAAGATATGGAATTATATGTTATACCTTCTATTAAGCAACGTCTGATACTAGCCATAGATTTTTGGAGAATTTTTAATCTAGCTCCAGGAATTATAAGTTCGGTAGAACGCGTATCTGAGTTTCAGTTAGATAAAGAAACAGAAGCATGTCCGTTAACTG
>NW_025814746.1:0-92559 GCF_018902025.1 Drosophila willistoni
ATTTGCTCTTTCATATTTCTCCTCGTAATCTCGAATCTTCGGTAGGTCACATAACCCTCTAGTTTGTCGTATTTGGCCAATTCGTCGCCAGACTTCGCATTGGACAACGTTTCCAATTTGGTGTCAATTGTGAAGACGTCGGCATCCTGTGCAGGATTCTCTGCATATCCATATATGCGGGTAATGGTTGTCTTCAATCTTCCTCTGGCTTTTATGAATGTTTCATTTCCTCCATGATGAAATGCCAAGAAATTTCCACTGCTTGTGTGGACCAAAAAATTCAAGACGCGTGTTTTTCCTAGAGATGTGTTCCCTCACGATCTCTCGATTATATCGATAACAGATACCGCCACCGTTTGTCCGCGCTTTTTCCAATAAGCACGCGATTGCCTATTCGATAGTAGGGCAGAACTATCGACTACTAACTTTGAGGTTAACAATTAATTGCAACCACGTTGCAACAAATTATTAAGCAATAAGTAACAAACAAACAATGCCCAACGATCCGGCTCGAAGGACCAAATTATGATGAACAATAAACCACTGTGTTTAATATTCATAAGAACTTAACTTTATTTTTACTTCAATGTTACTGAACTGTGTCTGCCACTGCTAGAACACGTCTTGATCGTTCGTTTGCTTGCTTATTACTAAATTTTCAATTCTTACGTAACTACGTAGGTCTTATAGGTTTATAAAGAGTGACAGAGGCAGAGCATACCAGACTGCGCCAGTATATTCTAGAAAACTTAAGAAAGAATACAAAAACAAAAGCAATGTGAGATGTGCAAGATCATTCATGGGTCTTTGCTTTGTGCGTATAGCAATGTAAGTTAAATGACAATTGGTTCTCAACAATAGCAAAAAATTCTTTTTTTTGGTTACTATTTCTATTATTAGTACCTCATATGCCTGTCTATTCGGTTAAAAATTGTTTGCAGCCCGCCCACCACTGAATAGTTTTATTTACTGTTAGATGTGTAAACTACATGTTAAGTGCGTTGGTTTTACATGCAGGGTAAAAGGTCGTTTAGATTAAAATAGGATCTCAAATGGGGTTGTGAGTTGTAGTGAACGCGTAGTGAATGGTGTATCGTGGATTGACACTAAAGCAGTTAAGGGCATGAGAAGACTGTAGGCTGGCGTGCACTTATTATAAGGCTACTGTTGGAGAAGAACTCCTGAATTTACATTCATTAACTTAATTATTCTAAATTATTAACCATTGGGTTTAGTAGCTAAACTATCGATATATCGCAAAGCTCAAAGGGAGTTTAATATAGCATCACTGTTGGCTCTCTTCTTGCGTTTCCCTTTACATTTTACTTTGTAGTAGCATATAAGAATTGAAGAATTTACTGTACCAAGAGAACGCGACGGACGCAAAAATAAATGGAAAACTACTAACGTCGTCTAATCTGATTGTGGCAAGGGAAGTTTTGATTCATCGAATCCAACGAGTAGCCGAAAGAGAGAGAGAGTAGAGAAATTGGCCAACATTTTGGCGACCGTGACTGGACTGCAACTAAGTTGGAACTAAGTTGGACTCGTTGTTTCATAACTTCTTAAGCTACCACAAGTTTCCGAAAGGGATTGCAAGAGGCAATCAATCATCAAACCCCCGTTGAGACATCTAGGAAGAAAAGTCGACATCATTAATGCATATGATACCACGTTAAACTCTCCACATACTGCAGTTAAGTCATTGGAATAAAACCGCAAGTATTCAATCAAACAATTATTGTACTCGCACATGTCCAATAGAGAAAACCGAACAGTTATATTTTCGTCGTTTGTCATTCCACTCTTACATATCGAACACAAACAAGCGTGAGTGCCTGCGCCAACTGTACATCAAAAAACAGTTAAGTTTGCGAATATACACATATAACTATTCAACATTCGCGTTGGTTCTGCTACTTGGAGTGTTGCTGGCGTTTATTGAAACATTATGGGCAAAGACGGTTCAAACACTCCCGTAGCTCAAAGGGAACAGACAAATAACAAATCTTAGATCCCAGCGGACTCAGTTTGAAAATCATATTCGAGCTTTACATGAAAAGATCATTGCTACTAGCGACCAAGAAGATGCCGATACACTAGACTGCAGACTCCAAATACTTAAATCTCATTATAGGCAAATTACTCACATTCAAACACAAATTGAAAATTTGCACGTAATTGATAAAGAGTGCAGTAATTTAGATGAAATGTACATAAAGGTCAAGGTACATTTATTGTCTCTTTACAAAGGAAACGTTCAACGGGACCAGTAAACACATCGCATATGAGTTTTATGAGTTCTTCAATGTCTCCTACAGTGGTTCACAGTCAACGATTACCTAAACTGAAATTACCCAGTTTCGATGGTAAATATTCAGCGTTTAAGAGATTCAAATCGTCTTTCCTGAATCTAATTCACAACGATACCCACATGCCAACAATTGATAAGTTCAATTATCTTTATTATCTTCTCGAATGTTTATCGGGACCTGCACTGGAGGTCGTGCAGTCGTTCCAAGTTACCGAACAAAACTACAGTCAAGCTGGTCAAGATTAGAAGCTCGCTACGACAACGACGTTCTAATCTTCCATGATTGTATATCGAGTCTGTTCAATTTACCATTAGTCAAGCAACCAGAAGAAAGACTTTTGCAGAAGCTCAACGATAATGCGTCCGCTATACGCGGATCACTTCTTACACTAGGATCAACTGAGGAAATAATGAATAACATCATGATTCACATACTTCTTACGAAGGTTGATGCCGAGACCAAAGTCGTCTACGACGAAAAGCAAAGCTTCGACAAGCTTTCAACGTGGGAGGAATTCTGCACAATTCTTCATCGCCGCTGCCAGTCCCTAGAAAGTCATCAGACAGGTCAACTCGGTCAGCGCAACAGTTCACTAGGAGGAAAACGACCATCAACGTCAAAGGCATTCCTCAATATTTACCAAACGATCAATTCTTTCAGTAGTAGCAAGAATGTTTGACTTGCTGGGATTCATAAGTCCGGTCATTGTTCGGTGCAAAATTCTTATGCAAGACTTGACACTCAAGGGCCTAGATTGGGATGAGCCTGTCGATGGTCGAATTAAGGAAAGTTGGAAAGAACTTTTACAGATCTTAAAGACTTATCAAATCTACAAATACCACGATATGTGAACACATCAAAAACGTATCGATGCGAAATACACGGATTTTCTGACGCATCCGAAAGAGCGTACGGATGCTGTCTTTATGTTCGATCGGAACTCCCGAGTGGAGTCAAAGTCACTTTAATCGTTGCGAAATCAAAGATAGAACCTACCAAGACACAGTCTTTGCCTAAGTTAGAACTGTGCGGAGCATTGTTGCTCAGTCGGACTTGGCGCAAATTCGAAAGGACATTAAAATTATACATCGACAAGGTATACTTTTGGACCGATTCAAAAATTGTTCTGCAATGGCTAAAACTTCATGCATCAATACTAAATTGTTTTGTAGCAAATAGAGTATCAGAGTTACAACAATACACGGAAGAAATAATATGGAAGCACGTCCCTTCTAACAAGAATCCAGCAGACATTGTTTCTCGTGGTTGTGGGACATCAGAGCTGCAAACAAGCATGTGGATAACAGGGACAACATTCTTAAAATTGTCTAAGGCCAAATGGCCAATTCTTAGGGAACCACTTCCGCCGCCTATCGAAGTAAGAACCAAGTCAGCACTTCTTTGTAGCAGAGCAGACAACGCTAATTCACAATCTATTCTAAATATGATCATAAATACTTCTTCATCATATATTCGAATCGTTCGATTTGTTTCATACCTCTATCGCAGCGTGAACAAAGTGAAGCCTGATCGCACTCTAAGTTCATCATCATAGCCGATATTCGGATTACTGAGACAGAAATGTATCAATCGTTTTGGAAAATTGTTGCACTAATACAACAAGAATGTTATGCTGATGAAATATCTTTACTAAAAAACAAACCTTAACACCGTGTCTACAGCGTTTGACACCATTCATGCACACAATGACATTTGGACAAACTGCAGTATGTATAATGAGAGTCGGAGGACGTCTCGAAAACGGAGACCTTCCATTCAACGCCAAGCACCAGGCCCTGCTACCTCAAATCATCGTTTTACCAAGCTATACATCGTTTTACCAAGCTGGCCCAAAGTTTATTTTATCTCTTTTATGAGAACGAATTTGGGTAATCAACGCACGAGGGTTGATTAGAAAAGTTGTGCGAAGCTACATCAGCTGCTTTCACTTTAAACCTCGCCTCGTGACTCAACTGATGGGCAATCTTCCTGCTGATCGACTACGAGCTGAAAGACCATTCCTAGTAACAGGAGTAGATTTTTGCGGCCCATTTTTCACGTCTTACAGGATTCGCGGAAAGCCGCCGTACAAAACATATGCCGCAATTTTTGTATGTTTTGCTTCAAAGGCGATTCATATTGAATTAGTCTCCGAATTGTCAACAAATGCATTTCTGCTTTGTATACGTAGATTTTGAGCGAGCCGTGGTGTACCGTTGCACATGGTGTGCGACAACGCAGACGTCATAGATCACATAAAAACATATAGTTCAATAAAAGGATTTAACTTTTGCTTTATTCCCCTAGAGCTCCACACTTTGGCGGCCTCTGGGAAGCGTCAGTAAAATCAGCGAAGACACTGGCTCTGAAGAATATTTCAAACGCATCTCTTACTTTCGAGGAACTACTCACTGTGTTCTCGGATGTGGAAGCTATCCTTAATTCAAGGCCAATAGCACCCACTTCAGATGACCCCAACGATTTCAATGCTCTCACTCCTGGGCATTTGGTGATTGGAACCGAATTAACGTCAGTACCAGAATCATTACTTTACCATTCCACGGACCCTCCCGGAACGGAACTTCGGTATCTGGATAGATGGCAGCGAGTGACCTATTTGAAACAACAATTCTGGACACTGTGGGCACGGGATTATGTTCATAACTTACAACAACGCACCAAATGGATTTACGAAAAAGCAAATGTGGCCTTGGGACAACTAGTTATAGTACATGAAGACAACGTGCCGGCTCAACATTGGCCTTTAGCAAGAGTAGTGTCTGTAAATGCCGGACCTCATGACAAAATTCGAGTAGTCGAACTTAGGACTGCAAAAGGAATCTTCAAAAGGCCAATTCACAACATCGCTCCGCTTCCAGAATAATTTATTTGAAAGTTGGTTCTTTTAACAGGGGGAGCATGTTGGAGGAGAACTTCTTAATTTACATTCATTAACTTAATTATTCTGAAATATTAACCATTGGGTTAAATAGCTAAACTATCGATATGTCGCAAGCTCAAAGAGAGTTTAATATAGCATCACTGTTGGCTCTCTTCTTGCGTTTCCCTTTACATTTTACTTTGTATTACTCTCTCTCGTAGCATATAAGAATTGAAGAATTTACTGTACCAAGAGAACTCGATTGCGACGGACGCAAAAATAAATGGAAAACTACTAACGTCGTCTAATCTGATTGTGGCAAGGGAAGTTTTGATTCATCGAATCCAACGAGTAGCAGATTATAATTATGGCCGAGAAATTAGCCAACAGCTACTTAAAAGGATATCTTGACGGATGGGATGGGGTTCATGCCTAGTCTTATCGTACTTCACAATTAAAGAAAAATGAAGTGCACTATCGGACATGCTAAAGAAAATTGACCAAAATAAGTATGAGCATTATCACTTTTTGTAAACTAAGACCCAAATCTGTGGACCTGTCGAGAAAATGTGTGGATGCTATGCTGGTAAACGCATCTCCCTTTTCTGCCCTACAAGACTACAAAATAATTATACTAGCGATACATTCGGTATGGATTTCATGTAGGTGACAGAATTTCAATGTTTATTTACAATTCATATTAATTTCAAAGTTCTTAAACGCGACCAATATCATTAAATTCGTTTCACATTATATTTTACAAAAAGATTCAAAAAGAAATAAAAGAAAAGAAAATTTCTTACGGCCAGATATATACATATATCTTTATGCGAATCTCTATTACAAAATTTAAATGAGGTCTAAAGAGCCAAATTATACATTTTAATTAATTTATAACTCTTACTCAAACCTTCCTTGCGCTGATCGATGAGCCCGTCGAAAGCGTTGAAGCTGTGAAGTTAAGTGGTTATTTTAAATTAAAAAAATGTTTATAGTATCGTTATTTATACGATCTTGCCAAAACATTTACATAAAAATTAAATTATTCAAAAATTATAATCAGTGCGGATTATCTAAGTCGCTGCCCGTTGTCGGCAGCATCAGACCCTGATTAGCATCGGTGATATGCTTATGAGCAATTAGCAGCAACGCCAATCGTAAGTGCTGAGTCGATTGCCGCTTTAACATCGAAGGACCCCTTATTGGCGAAAGTATCAAACTGGGTGTTAAGGGAATGGCCCGACATGAAATTGGAGCAATCAGATAATGTCTTTCATACTATTGCCGTCGGGAACAGCTCTTTACAAACAAAGAAGTCTTTGGGGAAATCGCGCCGTTCCACTAAAATCCAGAAAAAGAATTTTAGCTGTTCTACATTCCGATTATCCAGGCATTGTAAAAATGAAGGTGTCAACGCGTAGCTATGTTTGGTGGCCAAGCATTGACGCAGAGATTGAGCTCATTGTTAAGAAATGTATTCCATGCCAGCAGAATCGTAATCATTCATAGGCACCGGTGCATCATCGGGAGTCAGCCAAGCCTCCGTGGTCCCGTTCAAGGAAAAACCTTTCTTCTGTTCGTGGATGCTTACTCAAAATGACTAGGGGTTGCTGTCGTTAGCTCCACTTCTACATCAAAAGGTCTCACGTGAAGAGGTAATTTTAGATCACGACCTACTTGTTTAAAAATATGTTATTCAACGGTCTGGGCGCTAAGATCTACCAGACAGTTAATTTTCGGATGCACTAGAACTGAGGGAGCTGGGTAGTTCTGCATATCGCCTCTGCTGTTTTCCGAAGGTTTACAATTTTGAAATTTAGGCTTATATACGCATTGATGACGTAAAAGAGAATGGGCAATCGACAAACGAATTTATGCGAAAAACTAAATTAAATATATAATCAAATATATATTTGATCTTAATTTCACCAGTATATACTCGTCACAACACAAAATTTATATCACTGCACTGAACTTTATGAACCACCTTGGTCTTTCTTGTAGCTTGCACTTGCCTTTAGGCTTGAATTATGATGCGACTGTGTTAAATAAGTCAATCAGAATAATGCGACCCCGCAGAAAATGTATGGCCGTTGAATTGTCGTAGCGGCTTACAACATGCTATCAATAATGACAACTATTCACACGCCGGACTGTGCATTTGGCACGTTTTGCAATCGAATAATCGTCTGAAGAGGTGGACCGCTTATTGTCAAACGAAAAGACTTGTAACTCGGACTGTCTCGTCTGCTGCGAATAGTCCAGGTGTACGTTGTGTCGTTGTGATTACAGCCGCCGATTTGCGGTCATAGTTTGCTAAATGACCAACAAGAACCGATGCAGCAATTTGCTCGTGGTTCATGCCACGCCATTTTGTAAGAAGTGACGTCATTAGCCGACTCGCACACACGGCAAGACACTCTTCAGAATTTTTTTGAGAGACACACACAGGGAGTGAGAAAAGTGCGGACGCGTTTATCAGTTTTCGATAAAAACCGATCTTCAGTTTTTTTCCCCCGGTCGCTGGGTCGGTGTTCCTGGGCCTGCCGGAGGGGAGCGGGGGCCTTTTTCTTTGCCCGCCCATTTGCAGCTCAAGTGGTATTGGTGAGGTGGACTTTTTCACGCTCATTAGCTGTGTTGTGTCCTCCTTTGGCACGTGCAGAAAAATACCAGCTGCTGCCAGGTTTGCCACACATAGATATAAATCTAATCAGCTGAGTTACCAGCACCTGTCTGGCTCGCCTCAATCAGCTGATCGTAACCCACGCTCTGCCCTTAATAAATTCTTCTGCATACTTCCTGGCTGTCTCTGTTATTCGCCGTAACAGACATTCGGATACTAGCAGAGTTCTGAGGGCGCGGCGGCAAACGGTCTGCTTGGCGTTGGGTGTAAGTCTTAGCCGCTGGTGCAAAATTCCTGGGTTCGACTCCCACATTCGGAAATTTCTCTATATCGTTTTCTTATTCCATATTTATTTATTTATTTAAACGAAATTAAATTTGTATAGTCTGGCACTAATTTGTTTTCCATAGTAGTTTCTTTGAATACATAGTTCTGTTTACTGTTCCTTGTCTATTGTCGGGCTGCGTCAATAGGGGCAATTGTTGGTGTCGCCGCCGAGTTGGAGCGGCATAACTCCCAGCGTTGCGGCAAGAGGAAATTCTTGTCCTGCGAGGGAAATTGCCTCTACAACGCGCGGCCGAGTCAATAATGATGAAGCGGACGCCGCCACCGCAGCGGCAACAGGTGGCAAGACCTCTTGCACCCGCCCCGTCGGTGCCTGTGGCAACACCAGACGCTGCCTAGTAGTGGATGCTCACGAGGCAACGCCAAAAGGCTTAGAAGCCCATCTGTTGGGGCTGAGGGGGACCGATGGCGAGGCAGCCAATAACGGGGCCTGCATTAAAAAAGGCAAGGTGGGGCAGGTGCGGCCTACTTGCAACGAGTTGGAGGAAATGGGCCATATTCTGGCCTCAATTGCTACCATTATAGCAGAGATAAGGATGCTAGTGGCAAAATTAACCGCAGCATCACTAACGAGTTTAGGGAGAAGGTTGCTCGGCTGCGAGAACTGCACGTAGCAGTGATCGCCTTGCTTCAAGACAAAGGGCCGATCTCGCAATTGCCAGTGGCGTGTGCCACTTGCAGCATGTCTCCACCTAAACGTGTGAGTTGGCAACAGCAAACCGAACTGGTGAATTCACCGTCTAAGCGGGATAAGCTGTGTCAAACGTCATCATTCGATGACTCAGGTCGTCACCAAGCGAGGCCACACCAGCAGAAGACGCAACAGAAGAATCGCCAACACCCACAGAAGTCGTCTACACGGCTTCAGACGGCGCAGTACCAGCAGGGGCAGCAATAGCTCCATCAGCAGAGCCAATCCAGTCAAATTGGATCACAGCAACAAGTCATGCAGCACCAGCAGCTACACCCGTCTGATGTGGAGCAGCCTAGGGCACAGCAAAATGCCCAAAGCAGCCAAGAATGGGTAAAGGTGGGCCCTTCGAGGTCCTCCCGCAAGCCTAAAGCGAAAATCAGTGGGAAACTTCAGAAATCCCGCGCGGAGGCGCTACTAATTCAGGCGAACGAAGGCTTGAGTTATAGCCAAGTTTTAGAGTGTGTGACGAGGCGCACTGACGGGCAGCTGGATCACGTCTGTGAGCACGTATTGCGAGTTCGACGCACCGCTAAAGATGGGCTTCTTCTGGAACTCCGGAAATGCACAGCGGACACAACCCAGTCCCTTAAGGAGGCGATCAGTCAAGTCCTTGGCGAGGAGGCAGGTGTGAAAGCTCTAACCCGCCATAAGGCTGTAGCCATTCACGGCATGGACGAGAAAGCGACGCCCCAGGAATTAGTGGCTAAGCTGGCTGACCAAGCCAAAGTCGAGGCGACGTCGCTTAGAGTAAGAAGCTTCCGGTCTAGTTTTCGGAATACGCTGCTACCTTGCACCCAGCCTGTCACTGGAGCGTTTCGGAAGCATTCTAGACAGCATCTCGAACGACGCAAGAGGACGCCAAGGTCTCATCATCGGTGGGGATTTCAACGCGTGGGCCACCTAGTGGGGCAGCACCCGTACTGACGCCCGCGGCCGTATTCTTCTTGAAGGTTTTGCCAACTTAAGCATATTTCTGCTTAACGTCGGCACACAACACACTTTCCGAAGGGCCGGCACAGGATCGGTGGTGGATCTTTCCTACGCCAGCGACAGTATTGCTGCTTCGGCTGTTTGGAGCGTAGGCATGGCATACTCTGCCAGCGACCATGAAATAGTGACATTCTCCGTAGGCAGAAACAGGCACCCGCCAGCGCGAACGTTACCGCTTCGGAAATCCTTCAAGGTGGACGCTTTCAATCCGCTTTTGTTCGCTGAAAGCCTGGAAGGACTCACGGAGTGCCCCAACACAAACGCAGAAGAGGCTACGAACCTGATCATGTCGAGACTCGATGAAGCGTGTGTTGCCAGCATGGCCCAGCGAGGGTCATTCTCGCGCCACCACACCCCAGTCTGCTGGTGGAACGAGGCAATCGCTGATGCCAGAAGGGCTTGTCTTCGAGCGAGACGGCTATATCAGCGGGCAAGACATTCGCTTAACTTCGAGGCACTCGGTCTGGAGTACAGAAGGCGGAGGAAAGCCCTTAAGGTGGCGATCAGGGACAGCAAGCGAGAATGTTTCCTCGAGCTATGTGACTCGGCAGAACAAGACCCTTGGGGCAAAGCCTACCAGACGGTGGTCAAACGAGTACACGGAAACAGGCAGTCATCCCCATCAGACACAACCACTGTACGCTCCATCGTCAGCAGCCTCTTTCCCGACGCCCCGGAGTTAACGCATGTGTCTCCCTTGGGGACACACCTTCAAGTGGAAGAATGCTGGCTTGCTGAGGTCATCGAGACGGTGAGGCGTCAAAAGCCAAATAAAGCCCCGGGTCCCGACTCTATCCCCAACATCGCACTTAAACTGGCAGTAACGATACTCCCTCATGTATTCACGGAGTTGTACTCAAAATGCATAAGAGAAGGAGTCTTTCCCACCAGGTGGAAGTTACAAAACCTTGTGTTGTTGCCCAAGCCCGGAAAACCACCAGACGAGGCATCCTCGTATAGGCCCATTTGCCTGTTGGATACAGCTAGCAAGGTGCTAGAGCCGATGCTTTCCTCGAGACTGGAGTCGGCGATATTAGCAGGCGGGGGCTTATCCGAGCACCAGTTCGGATTCAGAAAGGCCAGATCCACAATCGACGCAATAAACCGTGTGGTTCACTTGGCAGCTGAGGCAATCGACGGCTCTAGATGGAAAGGCGGCAGTAAAGAATACTGTATCGTGGTGACGCTCGACGTGAAGAACGCGTTTAACTCAGCAAGGTGGGATCGCATACTGGACGCGCTGGCAACATTCAATATCCCAAGCTACCTGATGAACTGCGTGCGGAGCTACTTTCGCGACAGGAGAATCCTTGTTCCACAAGGATCCGTCCTGCGCCCCTTGTTATGGAACACCATGTACGACGGAGTCCTGCGCCTTGAGTTCGAGCAGCACACACACATTGTCGGGTTTGCTGACGATGTCGCTCTGGTGGTTTCGGCGAAGAACCTTCACGTCGCCGAAGAACGTTGTAGCGTGGCGATAGCCAAAGTTGGCCACTGGCTATCGGCCGCAGGGCTTGAATTGGCAGCGCAAAAGACCGAGACGGTGCTCATTAGCAGCCGGAAGCGCGTCGAAACCGCAACAATCAGAGTAGGTGACTCCCTCGTGGTATCCAAGCGTGCCATTAAATACCTAGGTGTCATGCTTGACACTAGATTGTCCTTCAAGGAGCACTTAGAATACTGCAGTAGCAAGGCAGCTGCGTCGGCCCGGTCCCTAGCCAGTATATTGCTGAATACGCGTGGCCCGAAGCAAGGACGGCGCCTGCTACTATCGAGCGTAGTAAAATCCACTGCCCTGTACGCAGTTCCTTCGTGGATTAAAGGTGTGGAGGTTAGGAGCTACAGGAGGAGCCTCGAGTCGACTCATCGTCTAAGTGCTATTAGGGTGTGTAGCGCTTTCCGCACCATATCCGATGACGCAGCTCTGGTGATCGCTGGAATGATGCCCATCGATGAATGTGCGGCAATTGCGTCGGCCACGTTTGTAGCATCAAGGCAATCAAGTGGCAGCAACATAACCCAACCAAGAGGACAGGCGCGACTCATGGCATGGCAGCACTCCATGCGCAGATGGCAAGAGAGGTGGGACTCCTCGCCCAAGGGACGGTGGAGCCATGCACTAATCCCGGACATCACACAATGGGTGTCGAGGAAGCATGGTGAGGTTGACTACTACCTTACTCAGCTCATGAGCGGCCACGGATGCTTCAGGAGTTACCTGAAGAGGTTCCACCACGATGTCTCCGACGAGTGCACATGGTGCGGCGCTGGCATAATAGAAGATGCGAGTCATGTGCTGCAACACTGCCCAAGATTTGACGAGGAAAGACACCGGTTGGAGAGGGTCAAGGGCGAGCCGGTGACGCAGTGTAACCTCGCCGGGATGATGGTCGCAAACTCTAACGTGTGGCAGGCGGCCGCCGCCTTCGCCGCACACGTGATGAAGAAACTTAGGCAGTTGGAGAGGGAAAGGTCGGCGAATTAAAGAAGCACACGGTCTGCGAAGCAATACCGAAAAGTCGTCCCGCAGTAACCGTAATCCTTTTTTCATTATGCCCGACTTCGTATGTTTGTTCCCTTGTTATGTTATTTGTAATTATGTTAGCAATGTTTTAAATGAAATAAAAAAAAAAAAAAAAAAACTCTTCAGAATTTCGGTGGCGTTCAACAAATTCAAAATAGTTGCGGCGGGTGTCTCCGAGTTTTCGTATCTTTGCTCGAAAAGCTGTCTAAGCTGTTCCCATGTGATGACTGGGTAGCAAATCTGCGACAACCACTTTCAATGGTTTTTCTTTTAGAACGATGTCGATGACGATGAGAGTTAAATTTCGGTAAAACAATTTCACCATCTTGTCGAGGCTTACTAGGCGATGCATGAAAAGTTTTTGATAGCTCCAGAAGTTTCGATTTTGTTGTTCTAATAAAATGCGAAACTGCTCCTCATTTATTGTTGCTCTTGAGTTAGATCCCACTTCTGATATCGGCGAGTTGAGGATTTCAGGGATTCCTGAATCGTTGTTTCCATTACTGGCTTCCATTTTTGTCACCAGGTTTGTGCAGCGAGTCTCGACGTGCGTTCAGGTTGAACTCCAAAAGGAAAAGAGACTGAATTCTCTTAACCGCACATATCTAGTGTTAAACAGTTCTACATCAGTCATGTTATTCATTACTAAACACTGATCGATTCGTCTTAAAAGTAGGCACACAACAAATGGTGATTTATCTCATTATAGAGATGTACGGACGAACTTTAGGGGGGAAGGAAACTAGCGAGTGCCGGTCTAGCGGCCTCAGAAGTCTCAACGATCTTTTGCTCGGATCCGGTTAGAAGTCAGCACATTTATAGGTGGACACTTTTGGGCGCCAATCTCTTTCTAGGTATCCCTTGAATGCCTCATAAATTATTGGGGAGCTTAGACTGCTTTCCCGCATGAGGGGTATATACGTGTATATTTAATCAGGCTCAATTTATTGATCTCGGCACCAATTTAAAAGGGTCTCTTGGCCGAGAAATTTCCAGGCCCTTTTCGGGTACAAGAGAATGCTCTTCCCTGGGCAATTGACAAACGAATTTCTGCGAAAAGCTAAATTAATAACCTGCTAAATATATATGTATTTGCTCTTAATTGCACCTGTATAGTCTGTATGGTCTTTCTTGTAGCTTGCACTCGCCCTTAGTCACATTTTTATAATTAACTTGACAATAACCCGTGCTCACATTGCAGCATATCATGCATTCCATCGTGGAAGATAAAATGGAACTTTTCATGCGGCAAACAAAAAATAGTATGATAAGTCTATCCGACAGTTTTCTTACACTCTCGCAAGAGTTTAAAGCTGCCTAGTCTCAGTTTTGTAGTTTAGCGCTACTGAGTCTCGAATGCGTAAGAAGGCGGGAGAACAGACTTCTGATTTGTCCTTGCGTTTGCAGGTCTCCACATCTATATCGGTTCCGACCCCTTCTCAACCGATCAAAACTCCAATTCCGTAGTCGTGTCCGTTTTGTCTGGATAAGAATCTACACCAATGGATATTGCCGTCAGCGATTCTAGTAATAGTAGTCGTGTCCGTTTTGTCTGGATAAGAATCTACACCCATGGATATTGCCGTCAGCGATTCTAGTAATAGTAAAATTATTGAAATTATCCGAGATGAATTCTACATGGATGATTTAATGACTGGAGGTATTACCGTACAAGAATCAAAACGCAAAGTTCAACAGGTTTCCAGAGAGCTGGAAAAAGCAGGAATGAATTTGAGATAATTGATTTCGAATAAGTCCGAAATTATTGAAGAGGTTATTGATACAGGCGATAATAAAGTATTAAAAATTGATGAGAACGAGGCAATTAAAACCTTGGGGTTGCAGTGGGAACCAATTAAAGACGAATTTAAGTTTAAGGTACACTGTGACGAGAACAGAAAGGTGAATAAAAGAGGTGTGCTATCCACACGAGCCAAGATTTATGATCCACTAGGTTGGCTAGCACCTGTAACGGTAATAGGCAAGTTATTTATGCAGAAGTTGTGGCTAGCTGAGCAAAATTGGGATCAAGAGTTGTCCGATAACGAAACAACAGAGTGGAAATCCTTCAGGGATAATTTGGTGTATCTGGAAGAAATCAGACTACCCCGATGGATCAAGACCCAGCCTAATATGTTGTTACAGATTCATGGTTTTGCTGACGCTTCAGAAAAGGCATATGCTGCTGTGGTATATGCTAAAATAGGTGAGGCAGTCACCTTAATAGCCAGCAAGAACAAAGTTAATCCAATCAAAAATAGGAAGACTATTCCTAAATTGGAATTATGTGCAGCACACTTGCTATCGCAATTGCTACAAAGAGTCCAGCAATCTATTGCTGCTCCATCTGAAATATATGCTTGGAGTGATTCGACTATTACACTGTGCTGGATAAAGAACGGTGCTAGTAAAGAAAAATTCGTAAGGCGTCGCATAGAGGATATCCTAAAAATCAAAGAAATAACATGGAACCATGTAAAATCTGAAGATAACCCTGCAGACGTAGCTTCAAGGGGTATTTATCCAAATAAATTAAAGGATTGTGAATTGTGGTGGAATGGGCCAAAGTGGCTCGGTGAGGCAAAAAACAAATGGCCTAAACAAAAATCAGATGATGACAAGGTTATGGTAAATTCCGTACTATTAAATACAGAGAGTAGTATTATGCAGGCTAATTGAAAAGTATTCCTGAATAAGCTGGCCAGAATTACGGCATATGTATTAAGATTTATTAGCATTAAAAAAAGAGATAAGGTGTACCCATCATATCTAACCGTCAATGAGCTTAAGAATGCTAAAAATTTTATAATTAAACATCAACAAGCATATCAATTTAGCAGAGAGATATCATGTCTTATGCAGAAGAAGCAAATTGACATGAAAAGCAAAATTTTGAGTTTAAATCCATTTTTGGATAACGATGGAATATTGCGCGTGGGGGGAAGATTACAAAATGCCAACATATGTTTTGATACTAAACATCCTGTGATTTTAGATAAATCACATTTAACAATGCTGTTAATTAAAGATGCTCATAAAGAAACCTTACACGGAGGAATTAACCTTATGAGGAGCCAAATTCAAAGGAAATTTTGGATATTCGGTTTAAGAAACGCCCTTAAAAAATACCTGAGGGAATGCGTTACTTGTGCCAGATACCGCCAAGTAACTGCGGAGCAAATTATGGGTAACCTACCCAAAAACTGGGTAACGGTGTCATCCCCATTTCATAACACGGGGATTGATTTTGCCGGTCCATATCATATAAGATGCTCAAAAAACCGGGGACAAAAACATTCAAAGGGTACATAGCAGTATTTGTGTGCTTGTCAACTAAGGCAATTCATTTAGAAGTTGTTAGTGACTTGACAACTGATGCCTTCCTAGCAGCATTTCGAAGATTTGTTGCAAGACGGGGTAAGTGCGCTAACATATACTCCGATAATGGGACGAATTTTGTGGGAGCAGCTAGGAGACTCGATGAAGAGCTCAAAAAAGCAGTTCAAGATAATGTTCAAATTGCTCCTATTCTAGAACGAGAACAGATAAGCTGGCATTTTAGCCCCCGGCAGGACCTCACTTCGGAGGTATTTGGGAAGCTGGAGTAAAATCAGTCAAGTATCATTTAAAAAGAGTTATAGGAGATAGTATCCTCACATATGAGGAACTGGCAACTTTATTGTACCAGATAGAAGCCGTACTAAACTCAAGGCCGTTGTATACGACTGGTGAAGATATGGACAATAATGAGGTGTTAACTCCTGGTCATTTCTTGATTGGAAGACCAACATTAGAAGCAGCTGAGTCCATATCAGAAGAAAAAATTGGAAATTTAGACAGATGGAAATTAATTCAGAAAATGAAAAAGGATTTCTGGTTGAAATGGAAAGACGAATATCTATATACTCTCCAGCAAAGGAATAAGTGGCGACGAACCACAGAAAATTTAGAGAATGGACAGGTCGTACTGATTAAAGATGAGAATTGTCACCCAGCCAGGTGGCCTCTGGGCAAGATTGAGGAAATTCACAAAGGCAGGGACGATAAAGTAAGAGTGGTAAAAGTCAAATGTTGGGGTAAAATCATCCGAAGACGTTGAGGAGAAGCGATATCGGAAAGGTACCAGATTCTGTAATCTGTCCAAAGTAGGAACCGTAATGATGTTAGCAATGTTGGTGCTGCTTTGTCAACTTTCGAATGCAGCAAGCATTAAAGATAATCGACCAAAAATTACGGTAAAAGAACTAAACGCAACAGCCGCATTATACTTAGATCCAATATGTGAAGTGGAAGTAGTAGCATCCTCATGGGATCTGGTTATATACTATGACATGTCGGCCTATTTTGAAATGCTCAGTCAAGGTGACAGAATGATTCCCAAATTGAGGGATTTATGTCAAAAATTGTATAATTTCGAAGACCAGTGCCATTTTGTATTAAACAGCACAGTAAAACGAATTACGGAAATCGAAGAAAATAATAGATTGTTCATGAATCAAAATAAGCCAAGAAGCAAACGAGCACCGTTTGAATTCATGGGTTCACTGTACCATATATTATTTGGCATCATGGATGCGGATGACAGGGTGCAGATGGAAGAAAACATGAGAAGTTTACTGACAAATCAGCAAAACTTGAAACATCTAGAAGAAAAGCAGACATCGATAGTAGACTCCACGGCAAACATTCTTAAGACAACTATAGATGAAATAAATGATAATTTTCATAACATGAACAACCGAATCGAAAATATGACAGAATTACTGAAAGAAAGCTATTACGTATATAGAGAATCCATGCAGTTCTTCATGATTGTAAGGCAATTAAGTTCGGTGGTTGATGAATGTGAAAAAATTCAGACAGGAATTATAAATCTTTTAATAGACATTAACCATGGTAGGTTGAACCCTAATATTTTAAAACCAAGCCAAATGAAATTGGAACTAACAAAAATAAAGGACAAGTTGTCCGAGGCATTAGTACTACCAGGTAAAAGGACAGGTACTGAGTTAAAAGATATATATATTCTGTTGACGGCCAAGGGTATTTTCATAGATAGAAAAATAATTATAAATGCAAAAATACCACTGTTTGGTAGACATCCGTCTTTTCTTTATAAAGTTATTCCAGTGCCTGTACGATTGAATAATCATCAAATGGTAATGGTTCATATAGATAGTCAGTACTTAATATATAATTTTAAAATAGACGCGTATCATTTAATGTCTGAATCAGCTATGCAAAATGTCGGAACTGGCAGTCGAACAAAAGAACATGTGAAGGAAGTTGGCCATGGAGTGGTGCCAATGATAATGCTTGTGAGCTGACACCTTTTAAACAGAATACAAAATCTAACTGCTTATACACAACGATTGTTGAGACAAGATCTTACTGGGTAGAATTAGATAGCAGCAGTAGTTGGTTATTCAAGGTACCACCTAAAACTAAGGCCAGAGTCCAATGCGGTAACGAAGAGCCGGAGGTGCTAAACATACCAGAACAAGGAATTTTGAGTCTCAGATCAGGCTGCACAGCTAGGGCAGAAGATAAAATTCTAGTAGCTCATCATAGCGTTCAGTCAGAGTCGTACATAGCTATTAAAACTTCGCACGTAGGCAATATTAGTATCATAGCAAATATAGCATGGAATCCAGTAGAAGCAAACATGGTAAATCATTCAGCAGAATTAGAAACAATAGGAAGTCAATTAAAATCGTTAAAGGAACATCATGTTGAATTACTAGGCTTAAATTCCATCATGTAACTGGTCATGCTTCCTTAATGTCAGTCATCTTGCTAATGATAATATTAATAATAGTTTGTTTAAGACAACTTAATAAAAATAAACGAATCCCAAACGCCCCATTGCCGGCCCTCGCAGAATGTTGAAGATTAAACAACGGTTTCATTTGAAATGGCTTCACCAAATCAGATGCAACAAGAAATATGCAAACGAAAACAAAACCAGAGGCGGGCTAACTTCGACCGCGTCAAAGTTTGTATACACTTGCAACATTTTGGTAACTCTTTCCTTACTATAGCCATCAAAGTGATAAAAAACGTTTGAGCTAAAAAGGCTAATGTTTGCGAAAGAACGGCCTACAATCTTAGCATAGGAAATAACGAAGATACTGATCAAAGTCACTGTTTTCCACCGATCGTTCCTATGGGAGCTATATGATATAGTTACCCGATCCTTATCAAATTTGGCACAGTCATTAACAGATATATTAAACTAACAAATGTTTAATTTGAAAGCAATCGCGGCAAAAGTAACGAAGTTATTGACAAAAGTCACTGTTTTCGAAAGATCGTTCCTATAGCTCCAAGCTATATGAATAGTCACCCGATCTTGATCAAATTTGGCATAGTCGTTTATATGCGTAATTAACTCACCAATATTAAATTTCATGACAATAGCTCAGAAAATAACGAAGTTATTAAGAAAAGTCACTGTTCGTGACTTTTCCATTTGTTTGGGAGCTATACGATATAGTGATCCAATCCGGCTGAATCCGAGATATACAACGCCTGCAGTATATACAAGCCTACATGCAAAATTTCAGCTCTGTAGCTCTTACGGTCTAGGAGGAGTTTGCGTTGATCCAGACGGACGGACGGACGGACGGGCGGACGGACGGACGGACGGACATGGCTATTTGAACTCGTCTCGTCGTGTTGATCAAGAATATATATACTTTATATGGTTCCTTCTATGCGCTGCACACTTTTGACCAAAATTAATATACCCTTTTTGCAAGGGTATAAATATAACACAAAATAAGTCATAAAGATTCATATGACAATTATTGCTTAAAAAACCAAACAAAACATGCATCCACACTTTGTGGAAAACACTTAAGATTACTACAGCGGCGCGTTATCAAGTGGCCAACGCTGAGCATGAAATATAAATAATTTTCAACCCCCGAGAAACATGGGTCATTAGAATAAGTATTTTTAAGAACAATTGTCGCCTCCTAGTGTTTAAGAGTTCATGTACACACAATACTTTTGTAAATAAAATCAGTTCACATTTTGAATTCAACGAATGAAGATTGGGTTATTTTCCTTCTCTCCGGGAATCCCTATTCACTCACCAATATTAAATTTAACGACAATAGCTCAGAAAATAACGAAAGTATTGAGAAAAGTCTCTGTTCGTGACTTTGCCGTTTGTATGGGAGCTATATGATATAGTGATCCGATCCGGCTGAATCCGAGATATACAACCCCTGCAGTATACCTATACAACCCTACATACAAACTTCAACTCTGTAGCTCAAACGGTCTAGGAGGAGTTTGCGTTGATCCAGACGGACGGACAGACCGGCGGACGGACGGACCGACGGACGGTCGGAAGGACATGGCTAAATGAACTCGTCTCGTCATGCTGATTAAGAATATATGTACTTTATAATGTCGGAGATGCTTCCTTCTATCCGTTGCACACTTCTGATCAAAATTCATATACCCTTTTTGCAAGGGTATCAAAATGTAACTAAAGCCTCTGGTTTTCCGTTAGAACAAGAGTATCAATTAGCAATCACTGTATCGGTTACCAAATTATTTACAATTTACTTGTGTTTAAGTGCGAGAGTAAGAAGTGAAAGGAAAAATAATGGGTCGTAAACGTGAAAGTGTCGCAAGAAATTTGTTTGAATTTTCTGTGAGTGTTTCAGGGCAATTATATTACCAACTTAGAACGACATTTGCTAGCCGAGCATAAGGATATATATGAAGCCGAGTCTCAATGAAGAAGCTGCAGTCCCTGAAAAAAATGCAAAGTTTCAGTGTCAATGAGTTAAGGCGAGGTCAAAAACGCGTGCATAGAGTTGGTCACAGCTGAGCGAGTTCCCTTTTCCTTTTTAGATTCTAAGCCTTTCAAGACTTTGACAAAACAAAATTTTGGCTGGTACTAACATGACACCAATATAACTCAAAAATTTGCATTAAAACCCTTGATATTATGGAGATGAGCAAGAGGCACACTGCATCCAATTTGAGTATGGCAATTGAAAATGTGTTACATGATTTCAATATCAATAAGGATTAATTGTACACAGTTACATCCGATAATGGTCGCAATATGACAAATGAAGTTGTATATGACGGTATATGACGGTGAATTGTTATCCGTGCGTTACATAGAATAAGTGAATAATCACTATAAAATTCCGATCCGACATCAAGAACTTACGGGTAGTGCTCAAAAGTCTACAACAGTGAAAAATATTTTCTGCCAACTTTGCGCGGAAATATCAACTGTGTGTTGCAACAAAAAAAAAAAAAAATAAATATTTACGTCAACTGTGCGCGAAAATATCAACTGTGTGTTACAACCATTAAATCCAATTGAGGAACAAAAACGCCATCTTGTGTGCAAACAAAAAACCAAAATCCAAAATAAAACATCACTAAAACCCAGAAAATCAAAAAAAAAGAAAACAAAACAAAACATCACTAAAACCCAGCAAATCAAACAAAAACAAAACACCACTAAAACATAAGAAGAAACAAAATGGCTGTAGAACTCACCGAAGCCCACCCCAATCAAGCACTGTCTTCGTTAAGACAGGTGGCAAATTATGATGGAGCTCCAGAGAATCTGACGTCATTCATAAGGAGGATAGATTTCATTATGCACCTATATCCAACCCATGATATAAGGCAACATAATATATTGTTCAGTGCAATCGAGATGCAGCTCACCGGAGAGGCACAACGGCTCTCACAAATTGGACAAGCCTGGCCGGAACTAAGGACACTCCTCATCAATGTATTAAAGACGCAGACCCCCTATGAGGAACTTCTTCGACGCCTCTACAACACCAACTATGCAGGAAACCTTCGTAAGTTTGTAACAGAGTCCTATATTATCACAAACAAATTAAGATTATTAATTAGAAAACGATGCAAATAACACCGCTCTTTATACAAATGCTTTAAATAACACTATAAAAGATGTAATAAACAAAAAATTACCCGATAGATTATTTATGACGTTAGCCAGATACGATATAACCACAGTGTGCAAGTTGAAGCAAGTAGCTCAAAGAGAAGGGTTATACGAGGATAGTATAACAGAAATCAGAAAATTAAATCAAAGCCAAAATCAAAACCATAAAAGTGGAAAATCTTTTGTACCCAATAGTACAACTCCGTCTCAAACAAAACAAGCAGATACAACACAAAACCAAAAACTTTTCCAAGAATTTCAACAAAAACTAAATATTGACAGGGCTCAAAATCCAATGAATAATCAACAGCAAAATTATTATCCAAAATAATGTAGCAAACCAGCCTACAAAAAGGCAAAGAGAAAGTAATAGTGGAATTAGCAAAATGGACACATCCTAAAATTTTCATCAGAATGCCTCGGATCAATCGGAAGAAGAGATAGAGACAAGTCCTTCATCAGAATAATGATGAACAATAAACCTTTGAGATGTGTAGTCGACTCAGGCTCTTCAATTAATATAATGTCCGAAAACTTTTTTAATTTCAAAACCTATTTAGGAGATTCCAAAATTCACATGATTGAAGGAGCAGTAGAACTAAAAGAAATTATTTTCCTTGCACCCACCAAACTTTGTCCGACAGAACAAAAATTTTATATCGATAAATTTTCAAATAAATACGACATGTTGATAGGCAGAACTTTCCTAAAAGCCTGCAAAGCACAAATAAATTATGAAGAAGAATACGCAAAATTAGGAAACTATACATTTTATTTTAGAGATGTTGAAGAAATAGAAGAAGAACAAAACATAGAAGTTTGGACCCACCCACAGAAGGGACCCGGAAACAAATTTTGCGATTGAAAACGAAATAATAGAAAGCAATGAGTATAGACTCGACCATTTAAACAACGAAGAAACACAAAAACTTAAAAAAGTGTTGTACGAATTCAGTGACATTCAGTACCGCGAAGGTGAAAATTTGACTTTCACGAGTACTATAAAGCACTCTATTTGTACAAAACATGAGGACCCAATTTATAAACGTCCATTCAAATATCCCCAAACATTTGATATAGAAATCAATAAACAAATAAATTAAATGATCGAACAGGGTATCATTCGAAAATCGAACTCACCCTCTACTGTTCACCCATTTGGATCGTTCCAAGTAAAGGAGATGCTTCCAACAAACAAAAATTCAGATTAGTCATTGACTACCGAAATTTAGATGATGAAATTTAAATGAAATGAATCACAATAGATGACAAATTCCAATTCCAGTCATGGATGGAATTCTCGGCAAACTGGGAAAATGACAATACTTCACCACCATTGATTTAGCTAAGGGATTTCATCAAATTCAAATGGATCCTGAATCTATTGCAAAAACAGCTTTCTCAACTAAACATGGCCATTACGAATACACAGGTATGCCATTTGTCTTAAAAATGCCCCGGCAACATTCCAAAGATGCATGAATAATCTTTTGGAAGACCTTATTTATAAGGATTGCCTTGTTTATCTGGATGACATCATTGTGTACTCCACTTCATTGGAGGAACACATACTATCACCCAGAAAGGTATTTAACAAACTAAGAGAAGCTAATCTTAAACTCCAACTCGACAAATGCGAATTTATGAAAAAGGAAACAGCATTCCTTGGTCATATAATAACAACAGAAGGTATAAAACCTAACCCAGATAAAAGTCAAAGCAATTCAAAAATTTCCTATACCTAAAACTCCAAAAGAAATTAAATCATTCTTAGGATTATGCGGATTCTTCCGGAAATTTATACCCAACTTTGCACATATTGCAAAACCTTTAACTCTAGGATTAAAGAAAGGAGCTAAAATAAATATAAACGACCCAAATTGTATTTCATCCTTTGAAAAATTAAAATATCTCCTTATGAATGATCCTATACTTGCATATCCCGATTTCAAAAAACCATTTTTCCTAACCACAGATGCTAGCAATATAGCTTTAGGTGCGTTCCTCTCACAGTACCATAGACCTATTTCTTATGGTAGTAGAACTCTTTGCGAACACGAACTGAATTATTCAGCCATAGAAAAGGAATTACTATCTATTGTAATCAAATATTTTAGGCCATACCTTTTCGGTAGAAAGTTCGAGATTCTAAGCGACCATAAGCCTTTAGTATGGCTCAACAATATAAAAGAACCAAATATGAAACTTCAAAGATGGAAAATAAAACTAAATGAGTTTGATTACAAAATTAAATATTTACCTGGCAAAGAAAATCACGTAGCAGATGCCTCTCCACAGTTAAAATAGATGAAAACTTTTTAGGATCAACAGAAAGCACAGCAGCTACAATACATAGTGCTCATGAGGATAATGAAAACTACATTCCAATAGTAGAAAGACCCAGTAATTATTACAACAGGCTAATAGAATTCTAATAATGAATTCATTAGAGGTTCAGAAGACAAAGCAGAAAGAACAACTTACTTTTATAAAACAAACATAAAACATACAACAAGATTTTCCCATATTCCAACAAGCTTTTATCGAAATAATACAATCAAATACAAATACAAAAACCTCGAAATCTAGCATTAAGTTAGAGGATTTTCAAACGTTTGCACAATTTAAAGAAATAATCCTAAAACAACATAAAGAATTATTACATCCAGGAATCGAAAAAACGATTAATTTGTTTAAAGAAAAATATTATTTTCCCGATTTTCATAACCTAATTCAAAACATTATTAATGAATGCTCAGTATTCAATATCGCAAAGACAGAAAATAGAAATACAAAACTAACTTTTGAAATAACACCAGAACTTTTTAATATCAGAGACAAATACGTCATGGACTTTACATGATCGACAATTTACAACTCCTTTCATGCATACCAAGAGAGCAATTATGAAAGTATTCACTGAAATGGGCAAACCAATAGAAATGAAATCCGACAAAGATTCAGCATTTCTGTGTATAGCACTAAAAATTGGCTACAAGAAGAAAATGTAAAGTAAGAAATCACATCAAGTAAAAACGGCATTTCAGACGTAGAAAGATTCCATAAAACAGTAAATGAAAAACTCAGAATTATAAATAGTGAAAATGACATTGAAGATAAATTAATCAAATTTGAAAAAATTCTCGACGTATACAACCATAAGACGAGACATAAAGCAACTAACCGAACATCAGCGGACATTTTTATCTATTCAGGATCCCCCGACTATAATACCCAAACAAAAAAATACATCAAATAAACAATTTAAATGAAGATAGACATGACTTCGAAATCGATACTAGATTTAAACAAGCACCATTAGTAAAGTCAAAAACGACAAATCCATTCAAAAAGACAGGAGAAATAAATCAGTTAGACGAGAAACATTTTGAAGAGAGAAATAGAGGACAAAAAGTCACACAAATCAATCAAAATTCAAGAAGAAAAAGAAAGTTAATAAAAGCAAATACGACAATTAATTAATTACAGGTCAACAACTCAAGATGACTTTTTTCTGCATCATGCTATTCTTAACATTAAAATCAACATGCAGTCAATCCATTGACATAAACCCAGTAAAACCACCGAACGGTTACTTAATATTTAAAACAGGAACCATAGATTTACCGACAAACTTTGAATATCATTATTTAAAAGTGAATTTAACTCTAATAGACGTTACATATAATAATTTAATGCAACAAGCACAAGAATTTAAGAACCTAATCCATATTCAATACCTAACAGAAAAACTCAGTAGGGAAATTAATGGAATACACATTGTAAAACGTTATAAACGAGGACTAATTAACGGAATTGGTTCAATATACAAATATCTTTTTGGTACTCTTGATCAGGAAGATAAAGATGAATTAGAAGAAAAAATAAATAATCTTGAAAGCAATAGCGTACAAGCAAACGAATTAAATTATGTAATAGACACTGTTAATAAAGGTTTAGAAGTAATAAACAACCTCAGGGAAGAAAAAGAAAAAACCGTCGTCATGTTAAGTCCTGTTATTCGGAAAAACTATGGAATACAAAAACTTCCACCTGGCTTAAACCAAGTTCAAACGAGATATTTATCATTTCAAACATTCCTCAAGAAATAATAAAAACCCCTATCTTTGAGATACTTCCTTATCCAGACGAGAATAAAAATATTTTGACAGAAAATTCATACGATAAATACTATTTTAATAACAACACTTTGTTCAATTAAAACACAAAACAAATAGAAACTAACGAATGTATAATAGGCATTTTAAATCAAATCCCAACCATTTGTAAATACACTAAGCCATATTAGAATTTTCAAACTAATTACATTGAACCAAACATAATTGTAACATGGAATTTACCAACTACTAAACTTAATCAAAATTGCGTAAACAACGAATTAATAATAGAAGGCAAAAATAAAACCAGAGGGCCGGGGCTAACTTCGACCGCGTCAAAGTTTGTATACCCTTGCAACTTTTATGGTAACTCTTTCCTTACCTAAAGCCATCAAAGTGGAAAAACGTTCAAGCTAAAAAGGCTAACATTTGCGAAAGAACGGCCTACAATCTTAGTATAGGAAATAACGAAGATTTGATCAAAGTCACTGTTTTCCACCGATCGTTCCTATGGGAGCTATATGATATATATTTTTGATATATATTTGATATATTTATCAAATTCGGCACAGTCATTAACAGATATACTAAACTAACAAATATTTAATTTAAAAGCAATCGCGTCAAAAGTAACGAAGTTATTGACAAAAGTCACTGTTTTCGAAAGATCGTTTCTATGGGAGCTATATGATATAGTCACCTTGATCAAATTTAGCACAGTCGTTTATATGTATAATTAATTCACCAATATGAAATTTCACGACAATAGCTCAGAAAATAACGAAGTTATTAAGAAAAGTCACTGTTCGTGACTTTGCTATTTGTATGGGAGCTATATGATATAGTGGTCCGATCCGGCTGAATCCGAGATATACAACGGCTGCCGTATATACAAGCCTACATGCAAAATTTCAGCTCTGTAGCTTTTACGGTCTAGGAGGAGTTTGCGTTGATCCAGACGGACGGACAGACGGACGGACGGACGGACGGACGGACGGACGGACGGACGGACGGACATGGCTATTTGAACTCGTCTCGTCGTGCTGATCAAGAATATATATACTTTATATGGTCGGAAATGCTTCCTTCTATGCGTTGCACACTTCTGACCAAAATTAATATACCCTTTTTGCAAGGGTATAAAAAACAAAGAAGCTAACATCGGCTATGCCGAAGTTTATATACCCTTGCAGTCCTTGGTAATAATAATTTTACATGTTCAAAATTTGTTTTCTGCAACTCAATTCATCAATATACAAACAAAACAATTTTACTCTCTATTTTACAATTTGTTCTTCTTCTTCCCTTATTCCCAAAGCAAAGCAACGCACGCATACACATACAGTTCATGTAGCGTTGCGTCTGTGTGTGTTATATTTATCCAATCACATTCATATTTTGGGATCTGGGTTTTATATCCAATATTATCGCATATGTAAATTTCATAGCATACTTCGATTTTTATGAAAATGTTTGTTCTAGTTCTTCTAGAGGTATATGATATAGTGGTCCGATCCTTATGAATTTCATACTTTATTTTTCCCGGTTAATAAAAAACCACGAAACAAAATTTCAGACCGATAGCTCTTAAGACAGCTGAGTAAAACGCATACGCACAGACAGACGGACAGACGGACATGGCTATATCGACTCAGCTTCTCATGCTGATCAAGAATATATATACTTTATGGGGTCGAAAAGGTCTCCTTCTGTGAGTTACAAACATCTCACCAATTTTATAATACCCTCTGCAAGGGTATAATAACATAATAAAAATTTACGATTGTGCCTTACAACTAAACGAAATATAAATAATAAATTCATTGCTTGACTATAGCCAAAGCATTTATGTAACAAACAATATTACCAGGCTAGAACCTATTTCCTTTATCCAAACAAAAGAGATAATTAACGAACATACGAAATATTATACTGCATTTCAAACTATTACATTAACCACTTTTATACTTACTATAATAAGTTTGATTACATACTTAATCTATAAGTTTAAGGCAATGCCACAAAAATTAATAATTAAGCATTTTCGATCAAATAACAAACGTGGTCCCACAGACATAATCGAAACCCCAATTGTTGAAAAAATTGAGTCCCAAATTATAAACAAAATTGATACACCAATATTTACAGCTGAGAAAAACCCCTCGCTATATCCCAATGTATCCGCCTGAGGACAGGTTTTTTTCTTTAGTATGGAGTCATATATCCAACTCCAATACCCAATAACATATAAATCTTTCGCCCCCTAAAATTCATAACGTTAAAGTAAACATCCGTTTTATAAACAATTGTCCCCCTCAAAACCAAAGCGTATGAACGCTAATCCATAAAATTAACATAAACAATTAAACACTTGAAATAATAATTGTAAAGTATAACGAGTATAATGAAGTCCATGAATTCACAATTCATTGTGATTTCGAAATTAATAAACGCGACCAATATCATTAAATGTGTTCGACATATTATTTTACAAAATGATTCAAAAGGAAATAAAAGAAAAAGAAAAACTCTTACGGCAAGATAAATATATATAACCCTATGCCAATCTCCATTACGAGACTTAAAAGCGGTCTTAAGACCCAAATTATGCTTAATTATACATATTAATTCATTTATAACTCTTACTGAGACCTTCCTTGCGCTGATCGATGGGCCCGTTGAATGCGTTGAAGCTGTGAAGTTAAGCGGTTATTTTTATGTTGACAAACCTAAAACTTTCACTCGTTGCAGAGAACGGACGTGTTTTTTTTGCGCTTATCAACTTTTATTTTTTCTCGCGATTAACTCTTAAATTATCGGTTTAATTAATAATAATTACAACATCCGAATTTTATTTTCATTTCGCGAGTTCTTGCTGTCGTTTTTGTTTAAATTTAAATAAAATCAAAACTTACAACAATACTTGCATTAGCGGTGTTGTTGTTTTGTTTATCTCTTTTGCTTTTGTGTCTTTACCGTTTTAACTAACTCTCGCGCTCTTGCGTACAAATTGTTGTTGCATGTGTTCAATTTGACGCGCTCTCCCGCTCTTTCCTATTCTTGATTGATTTGCGCTCTCGTCTTTTGCCTACCCGCGACTCTGTGATACGTGTTTTTGTTTTTGTGTTTTCATTTCTTTTTATTCTTTAGTTGTGAAGGCTTACTCTGCACATTAACCCTTGTGTCAGAACTGGTCAGTATATTCTTATACACAGATTTTTTACCTTTAGAATTTTTATTTTTTATTTTTTTGTATTTCCTTTTGTAATTAAATTAAACTTTTGATAAAATGGTTGTCTGCTCAAAAAATAATTGCATAGTTGCCACTAATGCGGTTGACTCCCATGATTATATTCTTTGCTGGTTGTGTGACAATGCGGTTCACGTTAAGTGTGCAGGTTACACAGGCAGAATCAAGGAGTCTATTGCTAAAGGTGGTGGCTTAAAATATGGATGTGATGCTTGCCGGGGGGTCGAGAATGAGATGCGCTCTTTCATGAGGCGGACTAGAGATAGTTTTGACACTTTAAGGGCAGGTTTTAATAAACTCCAAGCGGAGTTTACTGCGGTGGAGACTCAGTTCAGAAGTTTATCGCTTATGAATGAGTCTCCGAAACGTAAAAGGACCAGTCCTTGGGGTGTTTCTCTATCTGTAGATCCGCCAGCGTCTCTTATCGTCCCCGACCAGTCTCATGCACCGTCCACTCCTAATGTACAGCAATTGATATCGTTTAAGAGCCCGGTTGTGAATGCTATTAGTAATGAATTACCGGTATCATCTCTTAAAAACGATGCCTATTGTAGTGTCCGATGTGTCTGGGCAATTACCCATTCCAATGGAAATTGCCGATAGTTCTAAAAGTATTGAGGGCCCCGTAAACAAGTTGACTGCTGCAGTGGGTGACTTGTCCAACGTTACTACTGCGGCTGTCGCTTCGGGACAGCGGCCTCTCGTTGGCATACCACCAAAGAAACATATATTTGTTTCTAGGCTAGACCCTGTTGCCACATCTGATGATGTAATAGCCTATATTCGGAAGAAAGTTAACGTCTCGAATATTGCGGTGGAGAAGTTTAAATTTTCTTATTCTCGGGACATTTCGTCCTTTAAAATTAGTGTTTCTGCCAATATCTTCGACACTATATGTCGAGAAGATTTTTGGCCTAAACATATAATAGTTAAGGAATATACTGTAAAAAAGAAAAATCGGCAACCGATTCGCTTGCCTACAACAACAACTAATACTATTCCTGCCACATCAGCATCTGCTGGTGTGTCAAAAAACTAGCTCCGTCCCTTAACCTGGGTTACCAGAACGTTAGAGGACTGAAATCTAAACTTCCTAATCTCTATGTAGATAGTCTTTCTTTTGAGCATAACATTCTAGCTTTCACAGAGACGTGGCTAAAACCTGATATTGCTGATGCATCGGTTTTTTCCACAAACTTTTCTATTTTCAGACGTGACTGGATTTGTCGCATAGGTGGTGGCGTTCTGATAGTTGTTGATGCTGCTTTATCATCTGAAATGATTCAATTTTCTAGTACCCAGGAGATTGAGTTTGTCGGTGTTAAAGTAAATTTTAAATCTTTTAATGCTTTCATTACTTGTTCCTATATTCCACCATTGTCAGACATGGTGGTATATTTAAATCATTTAGAAGCAATTCAGCTTGTCTCCTCTTTAGTTTCCAGTCAAGAAAAAGCTCATAGTTGTAGGTGATTTTAAGGCTTCTAGGCTTCTTCTTCTAGGCTTATCTTTATCCCAAGTCAATCCTGTCTTAAATTCTAGTGGAAAATCGTTAGATCTTATTTTTGTATTGGATTCTTCTTATTGTGAGGTTTCTAGGATCGAACCATATGTTCTTCCAGAAGACAAATTTCATCCTACATTAAATTTAAAAATTGATTGCCCTTGCTTTCACCATTACTTGGTTCAAATGAGTTACCTCTAACTAGGTGCTTTCGTAAGACTGACTTTGCCAGCCTTAATGAAAACATTGCTACTACCGATTGGTCTTATCTGTACAATTGTAGTAATATGAACTCGGCTGTTCGTTTTTTCTAGGATACTCTGAATTCACTCTTTGATATTTGTGTGCCACTTGGTAGGCTGGAGCGGCTTAACAACCCCCCTGGTTCTATCGCGAGCTATCCAATTTGAAAAATGTGAAGACACGATATTATAAGAAGTTTCAAAAAACACGTCGTTCATCAGATTATGCTCTGTATACAGTCGCTCGTTCAAAATTCATGATGCTTAATACACAATGCTATAAGAATTATCTTCAGCGGTGTAAGCTTCAGTTTTCTTCTGACCCTAAACAATTTTATAATTTTGTTAATTTTAAACGTAAGACCTCTGTGCACCCATCTTTTTTGTCTTTTCAAAATAAAAAAGCGAGCACTGATCAGGCAATTGCCGATATGTTTGCGAGTTTTTTCAAAACAACTTATTCCTCAACGGAATATCGATCAAGTCTGCATCCTTATCATTTAAAAAAGGCTAATTGCATTTTCAATCCAGTGATTGATGAAAGTTCTATTCTTAGCGAACTTAAATTAGTTAAACCTGTTTATTCTCCGGGGCCAGACAGTTTAATCTACTAAATCTTAACACTACCAAATGTAAGGTAATGACTTTTTTTCGTAACTCTCCTCAACTGGTCACTTATTTTCTAAACAACAGCTCTTTAGAACGTCTAAATAATATGAATGATTTGGGCATACTTATGGACCATAAGTTAAATTTTAACACCCATATTTCCACCACGGTCGCAAAGGCCATGAGTGTCCTGGGTTTCATTAAAAGATGGTCAAAAGAATTTGATGACCCCTATACAACTAAAGTTCTTTTTACTTCGCTTGTCCGTCCTATTTTAGAGTATGGATCTTGCATTTGGTCACCTCAATATGAATCGCACCAGATTAGACTAGAATCCGTTCAAAAGCAGTTCTTGCTATTTGCTCTTCGTGGCTTAAACTGGGATCGCAATGTCAATTTGCTTCGTATTCTAGTAGACTTCTCTTGATTAACCTTCCGTCCCTAACTAACCGTAGAATTATGCTTGGTGTCATTTTTATGCACAAGCTCCTAATTGGTGATATCGACTCGCCTGAGTTATTAGCTCAGGTGAATCTGTCGGTACCATGTAGACAGAGTAGACATCCTTTGATACCTTTATCCCTTAGTCGTTGTTCTTCTAACTATGCTATGCATGAACCTTTTAGGGTCCTCTGCTCTGATTACAATCTTCTATCCCCTGTAATAGGCTCAGAGTTTTCTATTAATATGCTTAAAACATCTATCCTATCCCATTTAGTTAATAGATAGCTATAGTATTATGTGTTTGTCTGTCTTTTCTATTGTGTATTTTGTCCACGCGATTCGTGCCGTGCGTTATACGGCTGCACCCCTCGGTCGGTCGGGTGGGAGGTGGGCAGTTATCTGCTTGGGCTCGCGCATAACAGGCTTTGTCCTGGTGTCGTAGGGGCCACTTGAACGTACTGCGCATAGTATCGTCAACGTCCGCTAAAACCTAAATTAAGAAAATGTTTTAGTATGGATATTTATACGTTCTTGCCAAAAGATTTACATAAAATTTATTTAAGTTTTAAAAAGGAAAATTAGCAAAATAAAATTGGGCTTAAATATCTATATATATATATATATATATCTATTCTGGAAACTTTTAAACATCTACCTGCTGCATATTTATCTGGCTCGTTAAATAGCTACAAACTACTTCCAATTGGTGATTTATCTTATTATAGAGATGTACTGACGACATCTTAAAAAAGAAACAATTCTCGTTAATGATTTGATGATGCTAGATATTTGGCAAATATCATGCGAGGCAACTTGTTTGTGTGTATATATTAAATTTAGATTTTATTTTTTTTTTTTCTTCTTTCTATAATTCAACTCCCGCCGTGTACAGACGTGTTTTTTAATGCACTCCGCAAAAATTGACGGTAAAAAAAAAAAAAACGGCGTTTGCAAAAATTTGTGTAGGGCTCTCAGTCGCCTCAGAGACGCCTATTTACAATCATATTGCTATTAGATTCCTCTAATAGCAATAAATACTAAGTTGCAACAAAAAGTGCGTAATTTTTACAAAAGACATGTCCACCATTTCGGGCCCAAGCTCTCTCGATCGGTAGTGTCACCGAACCCACTGAATGCTAACGTAAGCAATAACACCGAAAGTGCCAACCACTCAGCAATCAACAGCAACTTACCGTGGAGAGAGCAGTGTTCTTCTCCATCAATATCGATAACTGGGTCACCGATTGCACCGACCAGCACCGTCAGCTCGTTGACAGCAACGTCTGCCGAAATGTTGACTTAAGCCGTCAACGACAAGTCGCCCAGTGTCAGCCACAATAGTAAACCCAACGACTTCTGTCTAAACTGGAATGGATAGATATATAAAAATAACTAAGCGGAAGCTAGGCCCGCAAAAGAAAAAAAGTGGCAATACGCAGAAAATAACCAAACCAAATGAACGAGTAGCACCCTTAGCGGGAATCGTTTTAAAATTCCTGCTGATCAGCAAGACGATCAAGCCGGCGCTGTAGATTAAATTAAATCGGCTAGACCACCCCCTTTATATATCCGTGGAGCCAACTGCAGCGCCCTGATTTCGAAGCTAGAAGAAACAGTAGGGGCAAATATCTTTGTTGTAACCCCTCTCAATAGGGGTAACATTAAAGAAATTAAATGTCAAACCCAAACTCAGGACAATTTCCGCATCATCGAAAAGTACCTCCGTAATGCTAACATCAACTTCTATACATACCAACTAAAAAGCAGTAAAGGGCTCCAGGTTGTGTTAAACGGGATTGAGCCATCGGTCCCTACTCAAGAAATAGAAGACGCGTTGGTCGAAAAAGGGTTCGCGGTCAAGTCCGTTGTCAACATCATCAACAGGAACAAAGTCGCACAGCCGCTCTTTAAACCAGATGCAAAGCTGTCGAAGCCAAATGAAGTACACCCAATCTACAACCTACAGCTTCTATTGCACAGAAGAATCACCGTAGAGGAGCCCCATAAGAGACACCAACCACGGCAGTGTAAAAACTGCCAGGAATACAACCACACCTCTTACAATTGCAATCTTAGGTCAGTGTGTGTTGGCTGCGGCGAACATCATGAAGATGGCATTTGCACCAAGGACAGAAACAACGTCGCACTAAGACTACGCAGCAACCGTGGAGGGAACTACACGGCCACCTACAGAGGATGACGAGTCTTCAAGGATCTTAAATCACACCTAAACGGGCGCAAACCCCCAGCTGGACCAAACATCACCTTCAACGCCTCCAAAACTACACCGGAGGAATTTTTCGCCAAGGCTGTTAGATCATCCAACATGACTGCTACAACCAGTCCTAGTGTATCCTTCGCTAGTGTGCTCCGAACTGTCCCGACCCCGTCACTCCACCATCTACAGAATCCGCAACCTATCGCACCAGAGCTTGGCCAGCAAACTCCAAGTGGTTTAGAGGCCCTATTGATCTCACTCAATCAAAACATGACCACCACATGACCATGATCTGGATTTACGGAGCCGTACTATGGGGAAATGCAAGTAACAGCTATGCCGATATTATACAAAAAGCGCAGTCGAAGATTTTAAGATCAATCACGGGGGCCCGTGGTATATACGAAACAACAACATTCAAAATGATCTAAATATACCTAGCGTAAAATCTGAAATAGGTAGTCAACAACTAAAGTATTCTGCGAAACTGGATGCACACCCAAATATTCTTGCCTATTCCCTTACGCGAACTAATAATAGAACTCGTCTTAAAAGAAATGACAGACCAACCCAATAACAAGTGATTAGGGCCGCCTTCAATATCCCCAGGAATTATCTTAAGTACTAGACTAAGAAAAATATCTCAAACATGCAGTGTACTCGGCCCATTGCTCTACCTGCTGTACACTGCAGACTTACCAACGAGTTACCAGAACGTTAGAGGACTGAAATCTAAACTTCCTAATCTCTATGTAGATAGTCTTTCTTTTGAGCATAACATTCTAGCTTTCACAGAGACGTGGCTAAAACCTGATATTGCTGATGCATCGGTTTTTTCCACAAACTTTTCTATTTTCAGACGTGACTGGATTTGTCGCATAGGTGGTGGCGTTCTGATAGTTGTTGATGCTGCTTTATCATCTGAAATGATTCAATTTTCTAGTACCCAGGAGATTGAGTTTGTCGGTGTTAAAGTAAATTTTAAATCTTTTAATGCTTTCATTACTTGTTCCTATATTCCACCATTGTCAGACATGGTGGTATATTTAAATCATTTAGAAGCAATTCAGCTTGTCTCCTCTTTAGTTTCCAGTCAAGAAAAAGCTCATAGTTGTAGGTGATTTTAAGGCTTCTAGGCTTCTTCTTCTAGGCTTATCTTTATCCCAAGTCAATCCTGTCTTAAATTCTAGTGGAAAATCGTTAGATCTTATTTTTGTATTGGATTCTTCTTATTGTGAGGTTTCTAGGATCGAACCATATGTTCTTCCAGAAGACAAATTTCATCCTACATTAAATTTAAAAATTGATTGCCCTTGCTTTCACCATTACTTGGTTCAAATGAGTTACCTCTAACTAGGTGCTTTCGTAAGACTGACTTTGCCAGCCTTAATGAAAACATTGCTACTACCGATTGGTCTTATCTGTACAATTGTAGTAATATGAACTCGGCTGTTCGTTTTTTCTAGGATACTCTGAATTCACTCTTTGATATTTGTGTGCCACTTGGTAGGCTGGAGCGGCTTAACAACCCCCCTGGTTCTATCGCGAGCTATCCAATTTGAAAAATGTGAAGACACGATATTATAAGAAGTTTCAAAAAACACGTCGTTCATCAGATTATGCTCTGTATACAGTCGCTCGTTCAAAATTCATGATGCTTAATACACAATGCTATAAGAATTATCTTCAGCGGTGTAAGCTTCAGTTTTCTTCTGACCCTAAACAATTTTATAATTTTGTTAATTTTAAACGTAAGACCTCTGTGCACCCATCTTTTTTGTCTTTTCAAAATAAAAAAGCGAGCACTGATCAGGCAATTGCCGATATGTTTGCGAGTTTTTTCAAAACAACTTATTCCTCAACGGAATATCGATCAAGTCTGCATCCTTATCATTTAAAAAAGGCTAATTGCATTTTCAATCCAGTGATTGATGAAAGTTCTATTCTTAGCGAACTTAAATTAGTTAAACCTGTTTATTCTCCGGGGCCAGACAGTTTAATCTACTAAATCTTAACACTACCAAATGTAAGGTAATGACTTTTTTTCGTAACTCTCCTCAACTGGTCACTTATTTTCTAAACAACAGCTCTTTAGAACGTCTAAATAATATGAATGATTTGGGCATACTTATGGACCATAAGTTAAATTTTAACACCCATATTTCCACCACGGTCGCAAAGGCCATGAGTGTCCTGGGTTTCATTAAAAGATGGTCAAAAGAATTTGATGACCCCTATACAACTAAAGTTCTTTTTACTTCGCTTGTCCGTCCTATTTTAGAGTATGGATCTTGCATTTGGTCACCTCAATATGAATCGCACCAGATTAGACTAGAATCCGTTCAAAAGCAGTTCTTGCTATTTGCTCTTCGTGGCTTAAACTGGGATCGCAATGTCAATTTGCTTCGTATTCTAGTAGACTTCTCTTGATTAACCTTCCGTCCCTAACTAACCGTAGAATTATGCTTGGTGTCATTTTTATGCACAAGCTCCTAATTGGTGATATCGACTCGCCTGAGTTATTAGCTCAGGTGAATCTGTCGGTACCATGTAGACAGAGTAGACATCCTTTGATACCTTTATCCCTTAGTCGTTGTTCTTCTAACTATGCTATGCATGAACCTTTTAGGGTCCTCTGCTCTGATTACAATCTTCTATCCCCTGTAATAGGCTCAGAGTTTTCTATTAATATGCTTAAAACATCTATCCTATCCCATTTAGTTAATAGATAGCTATAGTATTATGTGTTTGTCTGTCTTTTCTATTGTGTATTTTGTCCACGCGATTCGTGCCGTGCGTTATACGGCTGCACCCCTCGGTCGGTCGGGTGGGAGGTGGGCAGTTATCTGCTTGGGCTCGCGCATAACAGGCTTTGTCCTGGTGTCGTAGGGGCCACTTGAACGTACTGCGCATAGTATCGTCAACGTCCGCTAAAACCTAAATTAAGAAAATGTTTTAGTATGGATATTTATACGTTCTTGCCAAAAGATTTACATAAAATTTATTTAAGTTTTAAAAAGGAAAATTAGCAAAATAAAATTGGGCTTAAATATCTATATATATATATATATATATCTATTCTGGAAACTTTTAAACATCTACCTGCTGCATATTTATCTGGCTCGTTAAATAGCTACAAACTACTTCCAATTGGTGATTTATCTTATTATAGAGATGTACTGACGACATCTTAAAAAAGAAACAATTCTCGTTAATGATTTGATGATGCTAGATATTTGGCAAATATCATGCGAGGCAACTTGTTTGTGTGTATATATTAAATTTAGATTTTATTTTTTTTTTTTCTTCTTTCTATAATTCAACTCCCGCCGTGTACAGACGTGTTTTTTAATGCACTCCGCAAAAATTGACGGTAAAAAAAAAAAAAACGGCGTTTGCAAAAATTTGTGTAGGGCTCTCAGTCGCCTCAGAGACGCCTATTTACAATCATATTGCTATTAGATTCCTCTAATAGCAATAAATACTAAGTTGCAACAAAAAAGTGCGTAATTTTTACAAAAGACATGTCCACCATTTCGGGCCCAAGCTCTCTCGATCGGTAGTGTCACCGAACCCACTGAATGCTAACGTAAGCAATAACACCGAAAGTGCCAACCACTCAGCAATCAACAGCAACTTACCGTGGAGAGAGCAGTGTTCTTCTCCATCAATATCGATAACTGGGTCACCGATTGCACCGACCAGCACCGTCAGCTCGTTGACAGCAACGTCTGCCGAAATGTTGACTTAAGCCGTCAACGACAAGTCGCCCAGTGTCAGCCACAATAGTAAACCCAACGACTTCTGTCTAAACTGGAATGGATAGATATATAAAAATAACTAAGCGGAAGCTAGGCCCGCAAAAGAAAAAAGTGGCAATACGCAGAAAATAACCAAACCAAATGAACGAGTAGCACCCTTAGCGGGAATCGTTTTAAAATTCCTGCCGATCAGCAAGACGATCAAGCCGGCGCTGTAGATTAAATTAAATCGGCTAGACCACCCCCTTTATATATCCGTGGAGCCAACTGCAGCGCCCTGATTTCGAAGCTAGAAGAAACAGTAGGGGCAAATATCTTTGTTGTAACCCCTCTCAATAGGGGTAACATTAAAGAAATTAAATGTCAAACCCAAACTCAGGACAATTTCCGCATCATCGAAAAGTACCTCCGTAATGCTAACATCAACTTCTATACATACCAACTAAAAAGCAGTAAAGGGCTCCAGGTTGTGTTAAACGGGATTGAGCCATCGGTCCCTACTCAAGAAATAGAAGACGCGTTGGTCGAAAAAGGGTTCGCGGTCAAGTCCGTTGTCAACATCATCAACAGGAACAAAGTCGCACAGCCGCTCTTTAAACCAGATGCAAAGCTGTCGAAGCCAAATGAAGTACACCCAATCTACAACCTACAGCTTCTATTGCACAGAAGAATCACCGTAGAGGAGCCCCATAAGAGACACCAACCACGGCAGTGTAAAAACTGCCAGGAATACAACCACACCTCTTACAATTGCAATCTTAGGTCAGTGTGTGTTGGCTGCGGCGAACATCATGAAGATGGCATTTGCACCAAGGACAGAAACAACGTCGCACTAAGACTACGCAGCAACCGTGGAGGGAACTACACGGCCACCTACAGAGGATGACGAGTCTTCAAGGATCTTAAATCACACCTAAACGGGCGCAAACCCCCAGCTGGACCAAACATCACCTTCAACGCCTCCAAAACTACACCGGAGGAATTTTTCGCCAAGGCTGTTAGATCATCCAACATGACTGCTACAACCAGTCCTAGTGTATCCTTCGCTAGTGTGCTCCGAACTGTCCCGACCCCGTCACTCCACCATCTACAGAATCCGCAACCTATCGCACCAGAGCTTGGCCAGCAAACTCCAAGTGGTTTAGAGGCCCTATTGATCTCACTCAATCAAAACATGACCACCACATGACCATGATCTGGATTTACGGAGCCGTACTATGGGGAAATGCAAGTAACAGCTATGCCGATATTATACAAAAAGCGCAGTCGAAGATTTTAAGATCAATCACGGGGGCCCCGTGGTATATACGAAACAACAACATTCAAAATGATCTAAATATACCTAGCGTAAAATCTGAAATAGGTAGTCAACAACTAAAGTATTCTGCGAAACTGGATGCACACCCAAATATTCTTGCCTATTCCCTTACGCGAACTAATAATAGAACTCGTCTTAAAAGAAATGACAGACCAACCCAATAACAAGTGATTAGGGCCGCCTTCAATATCCCCAGGAATTATCTTAAGTACTAGACTAAGAAAAATATCTCAAACATGCAGTGTACTCGGCCCATTGCTCTACCTGCTGTACACTGCAGACTTACCAACGAGTTTAGGACTTATAACGTCCACTTTTGCCGATGACACGGCAATCCTCAGCAGATCCAAATGCCTAATACAAGCCTCTGCAAAATTAGAGGAACACCTCAAGGTGGTAGAGGAATGGCTAGCAACCTGGCGTATCCGGGTCAACGAGCAGAAATGCAAACATTATACATTTACGCTTAACAGAAGAAACTGTCCAGCTCTAATGCTAAACAACGTACCAGTTTCTCAAGCCATGGATGTCACTTACCTTGGCATCCACCTAGACAGAAGACTAACTAGGCGCTAGCACATCGAAGCAAAAAAGTCACAGCTTAAACTGAAAGCGAGTAGCCTACATTGGATCATCAATGCTTGGTCCCCTCTACGTCTGGACTACAAAGTCCTCCTATACAACTCCGTACTAAAAACCCATCTGGACTTACGGAGCCGTACTATGGGGAAATGCAAGTACCAGCAATGCCGATATTATACAAAAAGCGCAGTCGAAGATTTTAAGATCAATCACGGGGGCTTTGTGGTATATACGAAACGACAACATTCAAAATGATCTAAATATACCTAGCGTAAAATCTGAAATAGGTAGTCAACAACTAAAGTATTCTGCGAAACTGGATGCACACCCAAATGTTCTTGCCTATTCCCTTACGCGAACTAATAATAGAACTCGTCTTAAAAGAAATGACAGACCAACCCAAAAACAAGTGATTAAGGCCGCCTTCAATATCCCCAGGATTTATCTTAAGTACTGGACTAAGAAAAATATCTCAAACATGTTGTTAGGCTATAGTAGATTCAACAAATATATATTAAACGTTAAAAAAAAAATAAAATGATTTTATTTAACTGTTTTTATACCCTTGCAGAGGGTATTATAAAATTGGTCAGATGTTTGTAACGCACAGAGGGAGACGTTTCCGACCCCATAAAGTATATATATTCTTGATCAGCATGAGAAGCTGAGTTGATATAGCCATGTCCGCCTGTCCGCCTGTCCGTCCGTCTGTGCGTATTCGTTTTACTCAGCCGTCTTAAGAGCTATCGGGCTGAAATTTGTTTTCGGGGTTTTTTATTACCCGGGAAAAATAAAGTATGAAAACCATCAGGATCGGACCACTATATCATATAGCTCTAGAAGAACTAGAAGAAACATTTTTATAAAAATTGGAGTATGCTATGAAATTTACATATGTGATATAAAACCCCACATCCCAAAATTTGAATGTGATCGGATAAATATAACACAAGTTACAGGCTCTGCTACCAGCTCTGCCGGCAGCGCTGCTTGCTGTCTACTACGTCTTTCGTCATCAACAGAGTACATGCATACACACACAGACGCATCGCTACATAAACTGTATGCGTATGCGTGCGTTGCTTTGCTTTGGGAATGAGGAAAGAATAAGAACAAATTGTAAAATAGAGAGTAAAATTGTTTTGTTTGTATATTGATGAATTGAATTTTTGAATGAATTTTCTTTCCCTCGTCGCCGTTATTTGCGCTCCTATTGCAGTCTGTTGTGTGTCTATAATATAGACTCTATATCTCTTAGTCAGTGCGCTCTTTTTCTTTTAACCCTTGTGCACCCTCAATATCTTTCTTATTATTTCTGGACCTCAGAGTGAGTTATATATTTTAATAGCTGATGAACAATAAACCACTGTGTTTAATATCTCATAAGAACTTTACTTTATTTTTACTTCAATGTTACTGAACTGTGTCTGCCACTGCTAGAACACGTCTTGATCGTTCGTTTGCTTGCTTATTACTAAATTTTCAATTCTTACGTAACTACGTAGGTCATATGGGTTTATAAAGAGTGACAGAGACAGAGCATACCAGACTGGCGCCAGTATATTCTAGAAAACTTAAGAAAGAATACAAAAACAAAAGGAATATGAGATGTGCAAGATCATTCATGGGTCTTTGCTTTGCTGCGTATTGCAATGTAAGTTAAATGACAATTGGTTCCTCAACAATAGCAAAAAAATTCTTTTTTTTGGTTACTTTTTCTATTATTAGTACCTCATAATGCCTGTCTGTTCGGTTAAAAATTGTTTGCAGCCCGCCCCACCACTGAATAGTTTTATTTACTGTTAGATGTGTAGAACTACATGTTAAGTGCGTTGGTTTTACATGCGGGGTAAAAGGTCGTTTAGATTAAAATAGGATCTCAAATGGGGTTGTGAGTTGTAGTGAACGCGTAGTGAATGGTGTATCGTGGATTGACACTAAAGCAGTTAAGGGCATGAGAAGACTGTAGGCTGGCGTGCACTTATAATAAGGCTACTGAACTACCTGAATTTACATTCATTAACTTAATTATTCTAAATTATTAACCATTGGGTTTAATAGCTAAACTATCGATATATCGCAAGCTCAAAGAGAGTTTAATATAGCATCACTGTTGGCTCTCTTCTTGCGTTTCCCTTTACATTTTACTTTGTAGTAGCATATAAGAATTAAAGAATTTACTGTACCAAGAGAACGCGACGGACGCAAAAATAAATGGAAAACTACTAACGTCGTCTAATCTGATTGTGGCAAGGGAAGTTTTGATTCATCGAATCCAACGAGTAGCCGAAAGAGAGAGAGAGTAGAGTAATTGGCCAACATTTTGGCGACCGTGACAGGACCAGAAACTTGCTGTGAAATAAGTTTTGGTTCAATTGCATCTAAGTTGGACTCGTTGTTTCATAACTTCTTAAGCTACCACAAGTTTCCGAAAGGGATTGCAAGAGGCAATCAATCATCAAACCCCCGTTGAGACATCTAGGAAGAAAAGTCGACAACATTAATGCATATGATACCACGTTAAACTCTCCACATACTGCAGTTAAGTCATTGGAATAAAACCGCAAGTATTCAATCAAACAATTACTGTACTCGCACATGTCCAATAAGAGAAAACCGAACAGTTATATTTTCGTCGTTTGTCATTCCACTCTTTACATATCGAACACAAACAAGCGTGAGTGCCTGCGCCAACTGTACATCAAAAAACAGTTAAGTTTGCGAACATACACATATAACTATTCAACATTCGCGTTGGTTCTGCTACTTGGAGGTGTTGCTGGCGTTTATTGAAACATTATGGGCAAAGACGGTTCAAACACTCCCGTAAGCTCAAAGGGAACAGACAAATAACAAATCTTAGATCCCAGCGGACTCAGTTTGAAAATCATATTCGAGCTTTACATGAAAAGATCATTGCTACTAGCGACCAAGAAGATGCCGATACACTAGACTGCAGACTCCAAATACTTAAATCTCATTATAGGCAAATTACTCACATTCAAACACAAATTGAAAATTTGCACGTAATTGATAAAGAGTGCAGTAATTTAGATGAAATGTACATAAAGGTCAAGGTACATTTATTGTCTCTTTTACAAAGGAAACGTTCAACGGGACCAGTAAACACATCGGATATGAGTTTTATGAGTTCTTCAATGTCTCCTACAGTGGTTCACAGTCAACGATTACCTAAACTGAAATTACCCAGTTTCGATGGTAAATATTCAGCGTTTAAGAGATTCAAATCGTCTTTCCTGAATCTAATTCACAACGATACCCACATGCCAACAATTGATAAGTTCAATTATCTTTATTATCTTCTCGAATGTTTATCGGGACCTGCACTGGAGGTCGTGCAGTCGTTCCAAGTTACCGAACAAAACTACAGTCAAGCTTGGTCAAGATTAGAAGCTCGCTACGACAACGACGTTCTAATCTTCCATGATTGTATATCGAGTCTGTTCAATTTACCATTAGTCAAGCAACCAGAAGAAAGACTTTTGCAGAAGCTCAACGATAATGCGTCCGCTATACGCGGATCACTTCTTACACTAGGATCAACTGAGGAAATAATGAATAACATCATGATTCACATACTTCTTACGAAGGTTGATGCCGAGACCAAAGTCGTCTACGACGAAAAGCAAAGCTTCGACAAGCTTTCAACGTGGGAGGAATTCTGCACAATTCTTCATCGCCGCTGCCAGTCCCTAGAAAGTCATCAGACAGGTCAACTCGGTCAGCGCAACAGTTCACTAGGAGGAAAACGACCATCAACGTCAAAGGCATTCCTCAATATTTACCAAACGATCAATTCTTTCAGTAGTAGCAAGAATGTTTGACTTGCTGGGATTCATAAGTCCGGTCATTGTTCGGTGCAAAATTCTTATGCAAGACTTGACACTCAAGGGCCTAGATTGGGATGAGCCTGTCGATGGTCGAATTAAGGAAAGTTGGAAAGAACTTTTACAGGATCTTAAAGACTTATCAAATCTACAAATACCACGATATGTGAACACATCAAAAACGTATCGATGCGAAATACACGGATTTTCTGACGCATCCGAAAGAGCGTACGGATGCTGTCTTTATGTTCGATCGGAACTCCCGAGTGGAGTCAAAGTCACTTTAATCGTTGCGAAATCAAAGATAGAACCTACCAAGACACAGTCTTTGCCTAAGTTAGAACTGTGCGGAGCATTGTTGCTCAGTCGGACTTGGCGCAAATTCGAAAGGACATTAAAATTATACATCGACAAGGTATACTTTTGGACCGATTCAAAAATTGTTCTGCAATGGCTAAAACTTCATGCATCAATACTAAATTGTTTTGTAGCAAATAGAGTATCAGAGTTACAACAACACACGGAAGAAATAATATGGAAGCACGTCCCTTCTAACAAGAATCCAGCAGACATTGTTTCTCGTGGTTGTGGGACATCAGAGCTGCAAACAAGCATGTGGATAACAGGGACAACATTCTTAAAATTGTCTAAGGCCAAATGGCCAATTCTTAGGGAACCACTTCCGCCGCCTATCGAAGTAAGAACCAAGTCAGCACTTCTTTGTAGCAGAGCAGACAACGCTAGTTCACAATCTATTCTAAATATGATCATAAATACTTCTTCATCATATATTCGAATCGTTCGATTTGTTTCATACCTCTATCGCAGCGTGAACAAAGTGAAGCCTGATCGCACTCTAAGTTCATCATCAATAGCCGATATTCGGATTACTGAGACAGAAATGTATCAATCGTTTTGGAAAATTGTTGCACTAATACAACAAGAATGTTATGCTGATGAAATATCTTTACTAAAAAACAAACCTTAACACCGTGTCTACAGCGTTTGACACCATTCATGCACACAATGACATTTGGACAAACTGCAGTATGTGTAATGAGAGTCGGAGGACGTCTCAAAAACGGAGACCTTCCATTCAACGCCAAGCACCAGGCCCTGCTACCTCAAAATCATCGTTTTACCAAGCTATACATCGAATTCTTGCACAACAAAAATCTTCATGCTGGCCCAAAGTTTATTTTATCTCTTTTATGAGAACGAATTTGGGTAATCAACACACGAGGGTTGATTAGAAAAGTTGTGCGAAGCTGCATCAGCTGCTTTCACTTTAAACCTCGCCTCGTGACTCAACTGATGGGCAATCTTCCTGCTGATCGACTACGAGCTGAAAGACCATTCCTAGTAACAGGAGTAGATTTTTGCGGCCCATTTTTCACGTCTTACAGGATTCGCGGAAAGCCGCCGTACATAAACATATTAGTCTCCGAATTGTCAACAAATGCATTTCTGCTTTGTATACGTAGATTTTTAGCGAGCCGTGGTGTACCGTTGCACATGGTGTGCGACAACGCAGACGTCATAGATCACATAAAACATATAGTTCAATTAAAGGATTTAACTTTTGCTTTATTCCCCCTAGAGCTCCACACTTTGGCGGCCTCTGGGAAGCGTCAGTAAAATCAGCGAAGACACTGGCTCTGAAGAATATTTCAAACGCATCTCTTACTTTCGAGGAACTACTCACTGTGTTCTCGGATGTGGAAGCTATCCTTAATTCAAGGCCAATAGCACCCACTTCAGATGACCCCAACGATTTCAATGCTCTCACTCCTGGGCATTTGGTGATTGGAACCGAATTAACGTCAGTACCAGAATCATTACTTTACCATTCCACGGACCCTCCCGGAACGGAACTTCGGTATCTGGATAGATGGCAGCGAGTGACCTATTTGAAACAACAATTCTGGACACTGTGGGCACGGGATTATGTTCATAACTTACAACAACGCACCAAATGGATTTACGAAAGAGCAAATGTGGCCTTGGGACAACTAGTTATAGTACATGAAGACAACGTGCCGGCTCAACATTGGCCTTTAGCAAGAGTAGTGTCTGTAAATGCCGGACCTCATGACAAAATTCGAGTAGTCGAACTTAGGACTGCAAAAGGAATCTTCAAAAGGCCAATTCACAACATCGCTCCGCTTCCAGAATAATTTATTTGAAAGTTGGTTCTTTTAACAGGGGGAGCATGTTGGAGGAGAACTTCTTAATTTACATTCATTAACTTAACTGAAATATTAACCATTGGGTTAAATAGCTAAACTATCGATATATCGCAAGCTCAAAGAGAGTTTAATATAGCATCACTGTTGGCTCTCTTCTTGCGTTTCCCTTTACATTTTACTTTGTATTACTCTCTCTCGTAGCATATAAGAATTGAAGAATTTACTGTACCAAGAGAACTCGATTGCGACGGACGCAAAAATAAATGGAAAACTACTAACGTCGTCTAATCTGATTGTGGCAAGGGAAGTTTTGATTCATCGAATCCAACGAGTAGCAGATTATAATTATGGCCGAGAAATTCGCCAACAGCTACTTAAAAGGATATCTTGACGGATGGGATGGGGTTCATGCCTAGTCTTATCGTACTTCACAATTAAAGAAAATGAAGTGCACTATCGGACATGCTAAAGAAAATTGACCAAAATAAGTATGAGCATTATCACTTTTTGTAAACTAAGACCCAAATCTGTGGACCTGTCAAGAAAATGTGGGGATGCTATGCTGGTAAACGCATCTCCCTTTTCTACCCTACAAGACTACAAAATAATTATACTAGCGATACATTCGGTATGCATTTCATGTAGGTGACAGAATTTCAATGTTTATTTACAATTCATATTGATTTCAAAGTTCTTAAACGCGACCAATATCATTAAATTCGTTTCACATTATATTTTTTTAATTTTTTATTATTATTTTCTTTATTTTTGCACAAACTTTTCAGATAATTAGGAAATTCTCATAAATCTAAACAAAAAACAGATCACTGAAAGTGTTTTTGCAATGTTCCCTGGTCATTCATTCGCTTAATGTCCGTACCACCGCCCACAAATTTGCCATCGATAAACACTCGCGGCACCGTTGTGGCTCCAGTAATCTCTCCCAAAATGGCTTGGATTGCATTTGCTTCGGGATTTCCATCTAACTCTACCACCGTGGGTTCGACATCTATTTTGCGAAATTGCTCTTTGGCCATGGTGCAATAGGGACAATAGGTTTTGCTGAATATAGCCACCTTATTGTTGGCGATGGTGTCTTTGACGAATTTGGCTTGTGCGCTGGACATATTTACGGCTGGACGCGAACCAACTACACCCATAAGATCAAAATCCAAAAAAGGGAATGGAAACTTCGTCGACGCTGCGGATGTGGCGTAGATGGTAGGCAATGTCGATTTGTTTATACGCTGATAACAAACACTTGTGAACGAGCATGGGGGAGAAAGGTTATGAATGCGATGAAATTTGCATAGCGTTGCCAGATCGATGATATTTTACAAAAAGATTCAAAAAGAAATAAAAGAAAAGAAAATTTCTTACGGCCAGATATATACATATATCTCTATGCGAATCTCTATTACAAAATTTAAATGAGGTCTAAAGAGCCAAATTATACATTTTAATTAATTTATAACTCTTACTCAAACCTTCCTTGCGCTGATCGATGAGCCCGTCGAAAGCGTTGAAGCTGTGAAGTTAAGTGGTTATTTTAAATTAAAAAAATGTTTATAGTATCGTTATTTATACGATCTTGCCAAAACATTTACATAAAAATTAAATTATTCAAAAAATTATAATCAGTGCGGATTATCTAAGTCGCTGCCCGTTGTCGGCAGCATCAGACCCTGATTAGCATCGGTGATATGCTTATGAGCAATTAGCAGCAACGCCAATCGTAAGTGCTGAGTCGATTGCCGCTTTAACATCGAAGGACCCCTTATTGGCGAAAGTATCAAACTGGGTGTTAAGGGAATGGCCCGACATGAAATTGGAGCAATCAGATAATGTCTTTCATACTATTGCCGTCGGGAACAGCTCTTTACAAACAAAGAAGTCTTTGGGGAAATCACGCCGTTCCACCAAAATCCAGAAAAAGAATTCTAGCTGTTCTACATTCCGATTATCCAGGCATTGTAAAAATGAAGGTGTTAACGCGTAGCTATGTTTGGTGGCCAAGCATTGACGCAGAGATTGAGCTCATTGTTAAGAAATGTATTCCATGCCAGCAGAATCGTAACGATCATTCAGAGGCACCGGTGAATCATCGGGAGTCAGCCAAGCCTCCGTGGTCCCGTTCAAGGAAAAACCTTTCTTCTGTTCGTGGATTCTTACTCAAAATGACTAGGGGTTGCTGTCGTTAGCTCCACTTCTACATCAAAAGGTCTCACGTGAAGAGGTAATTTTAGATCACGACCTACTTGTTTAAAAAATATGTTATTCAACGGTCTGGGCGCTAAGATCTACCAGACAGTTAATTTTTCGGATGGACTAGAACTGAGGGAGCTGGGTAGTTCTGCACATCGCCTCTGCTGTTTTCCGAAGGTTTACAATTTTGAAATTTAGGCTTATATACGCATTGATGAGGTAAAGAGAATGGGCAATTGACAAACGAATTTATGCGAAAAACTAAATTAAATATATATTTGATCTTAATTTCACCAGTATACTCGTCACAACACAAAATTTATATCACTGCACTGAACTTTAGGAACCACATTGGTCTTTCTTGTAGCTTGCACTTGCCTTTAGGCTTGAATTAAGATGCGACTGTGTTAAATAAGTCAATCAGAATAATTCGACCCCGCAGAAAATGTATGGCCGTTGAATTGTCGTAGCGGCTTACAACATGCTATCAATAATGACAACTATTCACACGCCGGACTGTGCATTTGGCACGTTTTGCAATCGAATAATCGTCTGAAGAGGTGGACCGCTTATTGTCAAACGAAAAGACTTGTAACTCGGACTGTCTCGTCTGCTGCGAATAGTCCAGGTGTACGTTGTGTCGTTGTGATTACAGCCGCCGATTTGCGGTCATAGTTTGCTAAATGACCAACAAGAACCGATGCAGCAATTTGCTCGTGGTTCATGCCACGCCATTTTGTAAGAAGTGACGTCATTAGCCGACTCGCACACACGGCAAGACACTCTTCAGAATTTTTTTGAGAGACACACACAGGGAGTGAGAAAAGTGCGGACGCGTTTACTTGCCTTCGTCTGTGTTTTTCAAGTTTGAACGTTTTCCCTCCTGAAAATTTAGGAACTTTTGGTATCGCCGGTGTCAAGTGCAAGTGTCTACTCACGTATGCCCATTGGTCTGCCGTTCCGTCGCTGCTTGCTGGGATTCCGATCTTCAGTTTTTTTCCCCCGGTCGCTGGGTCGGTGTTCCTGGGCCTGCCGGAGGGGAGCGGGGGCCTTTTTCTTTGCCCGCCCATTTGCAGCTCAAGTGGTATTGGTGAGGTGGACTTTTTCACGCTCATTAGCTGTGTTGTGTCCTCCTTTGGCACGTGCAGAAAAAATACCAGCTGCTGCCAGGTTTGCCACACATAGATATAAATCTAATCAGCTGAGTTACCAGCACCTGTCTGGCTCGCCTCAATCAGCTGATCGTAACCCACGCTCTGCCCTTAATAAATTCTTCTGCATACTTCCTGGCTGTCTCTGTTATTCTGTAACAGACATTAGGATACTAGCAGAGTTCTGAGGGCGTGGCGGCAAACGGTCTGCTTGGCGTTGGGTGTGAGTCTTAGCCGCTGGTGCAAAATTCCTGGGTTCGACTCCCACCTTCGGAAATTTCTCAATATCGTTTTTTTATTCCATATTTATTTATTTATTTAAACGAAATTAAATTTGTATAATGGCCATAATTTGTTTTCCATAGTAGTTTCTTTGAATACATAGTTCTGTTTACTGTTCCTTGTCTATTGTCGGGCTGCGTCAATAGGGGCAATTGTTGGTGTCGCCGCCGAGTTGGAGCGGCATAACTCCCAGCGTTGCGGCAAGAGGAAATTCTTGTCCTACGAGGGAAATTGCCTCTACAACGCGCGGCCGAGTCAATAATGATGAAGCGGACGCCGCCACCGCAGCGGCAGCAGGTGGCAAGACCTCTTGCACCCGCCCCGTCGGTGCCTGTGGCAACACCAGACGCTGCCCTAGTAGTGGATGCTCACGAGGCAACGCCGAAAAGGCTTAGAAGCCCATCTGTTGGGGCCTGCATTAAAAAAAGCAAGGTGGGGCAGGTGCGGCCTACTTGCAACGAGTTGGAGGAAATGGGCCATATTCTGGCCTCAATTGCTACCCATTATAGCAGAGATAAGGATGCTAGTGGCAAAATTAACCGCAGCATCACTAACGAGTTTAGGGAGAAGGTTGCTCGGCTGCGAGAACTGCACGTAGCAGTGATCGCCTTGCTTCAAGACAAAGGGCCGATCTCGCAATTGCCAGTGGCGTGTGCCACTTGCAGCATGTCTCCACCTAAACGTGTGAGTAGGCAACAGCAAACCGAACTGGTGAATTCACCGTCTAAGCGGGATAAGCTGTGTCAAACGTCATCATTCGATGACTCAGGTCGTCACCAAGCGAGGCCACACCAGCAGAAGACGCAACAGAAGAATCGCCAACACCCACAGAAGTCGTCTACACGGCTTCAGACGGCGCAGTACCAGCAGGGGCAGCAATAGCTCCATCAGCAGAGCCAATCCACGCACCGCTAAAGATGGGCTTCTTCTGGAACTCCGGAAATGCACAGCGGACACAACCCAGTCCCTTAAGGAGGCGATCAGTCAAGTCCTTGGCGAGGAGGCAGGTGTGAAAGCTCTAACCCGCCATAAGGCTGTAGCCATTCACGGCATGGACGAGAAAGCGACGCCCCAGGAATTAGTGGCTAAGCTGGCTGACCAAGCCAAAGTCGAGGCGACGTCGCTTAGAGTAAGAAGCTTCCGGTCTAGTTTTCGGAATACGATGTCAGTGGCATTAAAACTCCTAGAGGTGGGCAGAGTTCGAATTGGATGGGATAGCTGCCGAATAAAGGAGCTAGAAGCGCAACCTGCGCGCTGTTTTCGATGCCTATGTGTTGGCCACATCGCGATGCATCGCCGCAAACTGCCCAAGCGACACAGATAGGTCAAATTGCTGCTTCAGGTGTGGCAATCCTGGTCACAAGTCTGCAGACTGCTCGGCCGCCGTCAAGTGCTTTTTATGTGCCGAGATGGGCTTGAGTCCCTTAAACCACATAGCGAGTAGCCGCGCGTGCCCATCCAGTGGTGCCCAGAGGATGCAGAAAGACGCCAAATGACTCAGCCCCATTTGAAGTTCTTGCAGTTGAACCTGAATCACTGCATAGCGGCTCAGGACCTGCTTCAGCAGACTGTGCGTGAGTTGTCGGCGGATATAGCTCTACTGAGTGAGCCCTACAGAGTAGGAGAAAGTGGTCGCTGGGCCAAGGCAGCGTGCGGCAAAGCAGCAATTTGGTGCTGCGGTAGTAACGTGCTAGTCATGCAGGACGTCCTATCTGCGGACGGCTTTGTCAGAGCGCGGATCGGCAGAAACTGGGTGTATAGCTGCTACCTTGCACCCAGCCTGTCACTGGAGCGTTTCGGAAGCATTCTAGACAGCATCTCGAACGACGCAAGAGGACGCCAAGGTCTCATCATCGGTCTATCAGCGGGCAAGACATTCGCTCAACTTCGAGGCTCTCGGTCCAGAAGGCGGAGGAAAGCCCTTAAGGTGGCGATCAGGGATAGCAAGCGTGAATGTTTCCTCGAGCTATGTGATTCGGCAGAACAAGACCCTTGGGGTAAAGCCTACCAGACGGTGGTCAAACGAGTACACGGAAACAGGCAGTCATCCCCATCAGACACAACCACTGTACGCTCCATCGTCAGCAGCCTCTTTCCCGACGCCCCGGAGTTAACGCATGTGTCTCCCTTGGGGACACACCTTCAAGTGGAAGAATGCTGGCTTGCTGAGGTCATCGAGACGGTGAGGCGTCAAAAGCCAAATAAAGCCCCGGGTCCCGACTCTATCCCCAACATCGCACTTAAACTGGCAGTAACGATACTCCCTCATGTATTCACGGAGTTGTACTCAAAATGCATAAGAGAAGGAGTCTTTCCCACCAGGTGGAAGTTACAAAACCTTGTGTTGTTGCCCAAGCCCGGAAAACCACCAGACGAGGCATCCTCGTATAGGCCCATTTGCCTGTTGGATACAGCTGGCAAGGTGCTAGAGTCGATGCTTTGCTCGAGACTGGAGTCGGCGATATTAGCAGGCGGGGGCTTATCCGAGCACCAGTTCGGATTCAGAAAGGCCAGATCCACAATCGACGCAATAAACCGTGTGGTTCACTTGGCAGCTGAGGCAATCGACGGCTCTAGATGGAAAGGCGGCAGTAAAGAATACTGTATCGTGGTGACGCTCGACGTGAAGAACGCGCTTAACTCAGCAAGGTGGGATCGCATACTGGACGCGCTGGCAACATTCAATATCCCAAGCTACCTGATGAACTGCGTGCGGAGCTACTTTCGCGACAGGAGAATCCTTGTTCCACAAGGATCCGTCCTGGGCCCCTTGTTATGGAACACCATGTACGACGGAGTCCTGCGCCTTGAGTTCGAGCAGCACACACACATTGTCGGGTTTGCTGATGATGTCGCTCTGGTGGTTTCGGCGAAGAACCTTCACGTCGCCGAAGAACGTTGTAGCGTGGCGATAGCCAAAGTTGGCCACTGGCTATCGGCCGCAGGGCTTGAATTGGCAGCGCAAAAGACCGTCGAAACCGCAACAATCAGAGTAGGTGACTCCCTCGTGGTATCCAAGCGTGCCATTAAATACCTAGGTGTCATGCTTGACACTAGATTGTCCTTCAAGGAGCACTTAGAATACTGCAGTAGCAAGGCAGCTGCGTCGGCCCGGTCCCTAGCCAGTATATTGCTGAATACGCGTGGCCCGAAGCAAGGACGGCGCCTGCTACTATCGAGCGTAGTAAAATCCACTGCCCTGTACGCAGTTCCTTCGTGGATTAAAGGTGTGGAGGTTAGGAGCTACAGGAGGAGCCTCGAGTCGACTCATCGTCTAAGTGCTATTAGGGTGTGTAGCGCTTTCCGCACCATATCCGATGACGCAGCTCTGGTGATCGCTGGAATGATGCCCATCGATGAATGTGCGGCAATTGCGTCGGCCACGTTTGTAGCATCAAGGCAATCAAGTGGCAGCAACATAACCCAACCAAGAGGACAGGCGCGACTCATGGCATGGCAGCACTCCATGCGCAGATGGCAAGAGAGGTGGGACTCCTCGCCCAAGGGACGGTGGAGCCATGCACTAATCCCGGACATCACACAATGGGTGTCGAGGAAGCATGGTGAGGTTGACTACTACCTTACTCAGCTCATGAGCGGCCACGGATGCTTCAGGAGTTACCTGAAGAGGTTCCACCACGATGTCTCCGACGAGTGCACATGGTGCGGCGCTGGCATAATAGAAGATGCGAGTCATGTGCTGCAACACTGCCCAAGATTTGACGAGGAAAGACACCGGTTGGAGAGGGTCAAGGGCGAGCCGGTGACGCAGTGTAACCTCGCCGGGATGATGGTCGCAAACTCTAACGTGTGGCAGGCGGCCGCCGCCTTCGCCGCACACGTGATGAAGAAACTTAGGCAGTTGGAGAGGGAAAGGTCGGCGAATTAAAGAAGCACACGGTCTGCGAAGCAATACCGAAAAGTCGTCCCGCAGTAACCGTAATCCTTTTTTCATTATGCCCGACTTCGTATGTTTGTTCCCTTGTTATGTTATTTGTAATTATGTTAGCAATGTTTTAAATGAAATAAAAAAAAAAAAAAAAAAAACTCTTCAGAATTTCGGTGGCGTTCAACAAATTCAAAATAGTTGCGGCGGGTGTCTCCGAGTTTTCGTATCTTTGCTCGAAAAGCTGTCTAAGCTGTTCCCATGTGATGACTGGGTAGCAAATCTGCGACAACCACTTTCAATGGTTTTTCTTTTAGAACGATGTCGATGACGATGAGAGTTAAATTTCGGTAAAACAATTTCACCATCTTGTCGAGGCTTACTAGGCGATGCATGAAAAGTTTTTGATAGCTCCAGAAGTTTCGATTTTGTTGTTCTAATAAAATGCGAAACTGCTCCTCATTTATTGTTGCTCTTGAGTTAGATCCCACTTCTGATATCGGCGAGTTGAGGATTTCAGGGATTCCTGAATCGTTGTTTCCATTACTGGCTTCCATTTTTGTCACTAGGTTTGTGCAGCGAGTCTCGACGTGCGTTCAGGTTGAACTCCAAAAGGAAAAGAGACTGAATTCTCTTAACCGCACATATCTAGTGTTCAACAGTTCTACATCAGTCATGTTATTCATTACTAAACACTGATCGATTCGTCTTAAAAGTAGGCACACAACAAATGGTGATTTATCTCATTATAGAGATGTACTGACGAACTTTAGGGGGGAAGGAAACTAGCGAGTGCCGGTCTAGCGGCCTCAGAAGTCTCAACGATCTTTTGCTCGGATCCGGTTAGAAGTCAGCACATTTATAGGTGGACACTTTTGGGCGCCAATCTCTTTCTAGGTATCCCTTGAATGCCTCATAAATTATTGGGGAGCTTAGACTGCTTTCCCGCATGAGGGGTATATACGTGTATATTTAATCAGGCTCAATTTATTGATCTCGGCACCAATTTAAAAGGGTCTCTTGGCCGAGAAATTTCCAGGCCCTTTTCGGGTACAAGAGAATGCTCTTCCCTGGGCAATTGACAAACGAATTTCTGCGAAAAGCTAAATTAATAACCTGCTAAATATATATGTATTTGCTCTTAATTGCACCTGTATAGTCTGTATGGTCTTTCTTGTAGCTTGCACTCGCCCTTAGTCACATTTTTATAATTAACTTGACAATAACCCGTGCTCACATTGCAGCATATCATGCATTCCATCGTGGAAGATAAAATGGAACTTTTCATGCGGCAAACAAAGAATAGTATGATAAGTCTATCCGACAGTTTTCTTACACTCTCGCAAGAGTTTAAAGCTGCCTAGTCTCAGTTTTGTAGTTTAGCGCTACTGAGTCTCGAATGCGTAAGAAGGCGGGAGAACAGACTTCTGATTTGTCCTTGCGTTTGCAGGTCTCCACATCTATATCGGTTCCGACCCCTTCTCAACCGATCAAAACTCCAATTCCGTAGTCGTGTCCGTTTTGTCTGGATAAGAATCTACACCAATGGATATTGCCGTCAGCGATTCTAGTAATAGTAGTCGTGTCCGTTTTGTCTGGATAAGAATCTACACCCATGGATATTGCCGTCAGCGATTCTAGTAATAGTAAAATTATTGAAATTATCCGAGATGAATTCTACATGGATGATTTAATGACTGGAGGTATTACCGTACAAGAATCAAAACGCAAAGTTCAACAGGTTTCCAGAGAGCTGGAAAAAGCAGGAATGAATTTGAGATAATTGATTTCGAATAAGTCCGAAATTATTGAAGAGGTTATTGATACAGGCGATAATAAAGTATTAAAAATTGATGAGAACGAGGCAATTAAAACCTTGGGGTTGCAGTGGGAACCAATTAAAGACGAATTTAAGTTTAAGGTACACTGTGACGAGAACAGAAAGGTGAATAAAAGAGGTGTGCTATCCACACGAGCCAAGATTTATGATCCACTAGGTTGGCTAGCACCTGTAACGGTAATAGGCAAGTTATTTATGCAGAAGTTGTGGCTAGCTGAGCAAAATTGGGATCAAGAGTTGTCCGATAACGAAACAACAGAGTGGAAATCCTTCAGGGATAATTTGGTGTATCTGTAAGAAGTCAGGTTACCCCGATGGATCAAGACACAGCCTAATATGTTGTTACAGATTCATGGTTTTGCTGACGATTCAGAAAAGGCATATGCAGCGGTGGTATATGCTAAAATAGGTGAAGCAGTTACTTTAATAGCCAGCAAGAAATATAATTCCTAAATTGGAATTATGTGCAGCACACTTGCTATCGCAATTGCTACAAAGAGTCCAGCAATCTATTGCTACTCCATCTGAAATATATGCTTGGAGTGACTCTACTATTACACTGTGCTGGATAAAGAACGGTGCTAGTAAAGAAAAATTCGTAAGGCGTCGCATAGAGGATATCCTAAAAATCAAAGAAATAACATGGAACCATGTAAAATCTGAAGATAACCCTGCAAGCTTCAAGGGGTATTCATCCAAATAAGCTAAAGGATTGTCAATTGTGGTGGAATGGGCCAAAGTGGCTCGGTGAGGCAAAAGATAAATGGCCTAAACAAAAAACAGACGATGACAAGATTATGGTAAATTCCGTACTATTAAATACAGAGAATAGTATTATGCAGGAGCTAATTGAAAAGTATTCCTTTATGAATAAGCTGGCCAGAATTACGGTATATGTATTAAGATTTATTAGCATTAAGAAAAGAGATAAGGTGTACCCATCATATCTAACCGTCAATGAGCTTAAGAATGCTAAAAATTTTATAATTAAACACCAACAAGCATATCAATTTAGCAGAGAGATATCATGTCTTATGCAGAAGAAGCAAATTGACATGAAAAGCAAAATTTTGAGTTTAAATCCATTTTTGGATAACGATGGAATATTGCGCGTGGGGGGAAGATTACAAAATGCTAATCATCCCCATTTCATAACACGGGGATTGATTTTGCCGGTCCATATCATATAAGATGCTCAACAAACCGGGGACAAAAAACATTCAAAGGGTACATAGCAGTATTTGTGTGCTTGTCAACTAAGGCAATTCATTTAGAAGTTGTTAGTGACTTGACAACTGATGCTTTCCTAGCAGCATTTCGAAGATTTGTTGCAAGACGGGGTAAGTGCGCTAACATATACTCCGATAATGGGACGAATTTTGTGGAGCAGCTAGGAGACTCGATGAAGAGCTCAAAAAAGCAGTTCAAGATAATGTTCAAATTGCTCCTATTCTAGAACGAGAACAGATAAGCTCGCATTTTAGCCCCCCGGCAGGACCTCACTTCGGAGGTATTTGGGCTCAAGGCCGTTGTATACGACGGGTGAAGATATGGACAATAATGAGGTGTTAACTCCTGGTCATTTCTTGATTAGAAGACCAACATTAGAAGCAGCTGAGTCCATATCAGAAGAAAAAATTGGAAATTTAGACAGATGGAAATTAATTCAGAAAATGAAAAAGGATTTCTGGTTGAAATGGAAAGACGAATATCTATATACTCTCCAGCAAAGGAATAAGTGGCGACGAACCACAGAAAATTTAGAGAATGGACAGGTCGTACTGATTAAAGATGAGAATTGTCACCCAGCTAGGTGGCCTCTGGGCAAGATTGAGGAAATTCACAAAGGCAGGAACGATAAAGTAAGAGTGGTAAAAGTCAAATTGCAGGAAGGGTCAATTACAAGGCCTATTAGTAAAATCTGTCCACTTGTTGGGGTAAAATCATCCGAAGACGTTGAGGAGAAGCGATATCGGAAAGGTACCAGATTCTGTAATCTGTCCAAAGTAGGAACCGTAATGATGTTAGCAATGTTGGTGCTGCTTTGTCAACTTTCGAATGCAGCAAGCATTAAAGATAATCGACCAAAAATTACGGTAAAAGAACTAAACACAACAGCCGCATTATACTTAGATCCAATATGTGAAGTGGAAGTAGTAGCATCCTCATGGGATCTGGTTATATACTATGACATGTCGGCCTATTTTGAAATGCTCAGTCAAGATGACAGAATGATTCCCAAATTGAGGGATTTATGTCAAAAATTGTATAATTTCGAAGACCAGTGCCATTTTGTATTAAACAGCACAGTAAAACGAATTACGGAAATCGAAGAAAATAATAGATTGTTCATGAATCAAAATAAGCCAAGAAGCAAACGAGCACCGTTTGAATTCATGGGTTCACTGTACCATATATTATTTGGCATCATGGATGCGGATGACAGGGTGCAGATGGAAGAAAACATGAGAAGTTTACTGACAAATCAGCAAAACTTGAAACATCTAGAAGAAAAGCAGACATCGATAGTAGACTCCACGGCAAACATTCTTAAGACAACTATAGATGAAATAAATGATAATTTTCATAACATGAACAACCGAATCGAAAATATGACAGAATTACTGAAAGAAAGCTATTACGTATATAGAGAATCCATGCAGTTCTTCATGATTGTAAGGCAATTAAGTTCGGTGGTTGATGAATGTGAAAAAATTCAGACAGGAATTATAAATCTTTTAATAGACATTAACCATGGTAGGTTGAACCCTAATATTTTAAAACCAAGCCAAATGAAATTGGAACTAACAAAAATAAAGGACAAGTTGTCCGAAGCATTAGTACTACCAGGTAAAAGGACAGGTACTGAGTTAAAAGATATATATACTCTGTTGACGGCCAAGGGTATTTTCATAGATAGAAAAATAATTATAAATGCAAACATACCACTGTTTGGTAGACATCCGTCTTTTCTTTATAAAGTTATTCCAGTGCCTGTACGATTAAATAATCATCAAATGGTAATGGTTCATATAGATAGTCAGTACTTAATATATAATTTTGAAATAGACGCGTATCATTTAATGTCTGAATCAGCTATGCAAAAATGTCGGAACTGGCAGTCGAACAAAAGAACATGTGAAGGAAGTTGGCCATGGAGTGGTGCCAATGATAATGCTTGGCAGAATACAAAATCTAACTGCTTATACACAACGATTGTTGAGACAAGATCTTACTGGGTAGAATTAGATAGCAGCAGTAGTTGGTTATTCAAGGTACCACCTAAAACTAAGGCCAGAGTCCAATGCGGTAACGAAGAGCCGGAGGTGCTAGACATACCAGAACAAGGAATTTTGAGTCTCAGATCAGGCTGCACAGCTAGGGCAGAAGATAAAATTCTAGTAGCTCATCATAGCGTTCAGTCAGAGTCGTACATAGCTATAAAAACTTCGCACGTAGGCGATAATAGTAACATCGCAAATATAGCATGGAATCCAGTAGAAGCAAACATGGTAAATCATTCAGCAGAATTAGAAACAATAGGAAGTCAATTAAAATCGTTAAAGGAACATCATATTGAATTACTAGGCTTAAATTTCCATCATGTAACTGGTCATGCTTCCTTAATGTCAGTCATCTTGCTAATGATAATATTAATAATAGTTTGTTTAAGACAACTTAATAAAAATAAACGAATCCCAATCGCCCCATTTGCCGGCCCCTCGCAGAATGTTGAAGATTAAACAACGGTTTCATTTGAAATGGCTTGACCAAATCAGATGCAACAAGAAATATACAAAACGAAAACAAAACCAGAGGGCCGGGGCTAACTTCGACCGCGTCAAAGTTTGTATACCCTTGCAACATTTTTGGTAACTCTTTCCTTACCTATAGCCATCAAAGTGATAAAAAACGTTTGAGCTAAAAAGGCTAATGTTTGCGAAAGAACGGCCTACAATCTTAGCATAGGAAATAACGAAGATACTGATCAAAGTCACTGTTTTCCACCGATCGTTCCTATGGGAGCTATATGATATAGTTACCCGATCCTTATCAAATTTGGCACAGTCATTAACAGATATATTAAACTAACAAATGTTTAATTTGAAAGCAATCGCGGCAAAAGTAACGAAGTTATTGACAAAAGTCACTGTTTTCGAAAGATCGTTCCTATGGGAGCTATATGATATAGTCACCCGATCTTGATCAAATTTGGCATAGTCGTTTATATAAACGAATTAATTAACTCGTAATTAACTCACCAATATTAAATTTCATGACAATAGCTCAGAAAAAACCGAAGTTATTAACCGAAGTTCGTGACTTTGCCATTTGTTTGGGAGCTATACGATATAGTGATCCAATCCGGCTGAATCCGAGATATACAACGCCTGCAGTATATACAAGCCTACATGCAAAATTTCAGCTATGTAGCTCTTACGGTCTAGGAGGAGTTTGCGTTGATCCAGACGGACGGACGGACGGACGGACGGACGGACGGACGGACGGACGGACGGGCGGACGGACGGACGGACGGACATGGCTATTTGAACTCGTCTCGTCGTGTTGATCAAGAATATATATACTTTATATGGTTCCTTCTATGCGTTGCACACTTTTGACCAAAATTAATATACCCTTTTTGCAAGGGTATAAATATAACACAAAAATAAGTCATAAAGATTCATATGACAATTATTGCTTAAAAAACCAAACAAAACATGCATCCACACTTTGTGGAAAACACTTAAGATTACTACAGCGGCGCGTTATCAAGTGGCCAACGCTGAGCATGAAATATAAATAATTTTCAACCCCCGAGAAACATGGGTCATTAGAATAAGTATTTTTAAGAACAATTGTCGCCTCCTAGTGTTTAAGAGTTCATGTACACACAATACTTTTGTAAATAAAATCAGTTCATATTTTGAATTCAACGAATGAAGATTGGGTTATTTTCCTTCTCTCCGGGAATCCCTATTCACTCACCAATATTAAATTTAACGACAATAGCTCAGAAAATAACGAAAGTAATGAGAAAAGTCTCTGTTCGTGACTTTGCCGTTTGTATGGGAGCTATATGATATAGTGATCCGATCCGGCTGAATCCGAGATATACAACCCCTGCAGTATACCTATACAACCCTACATACAAAACTTCAACTCTGTAGCTTAAACGGTCTAGGAGGAGTTTGCGTTGATCCAGACGGACGGACAGACCTGCGGTCGGACGGACCGACGGACGGTCGGAAGGACATGGCTAAATGAACTCGTCTCGTCATGCTGATCAAGAATATATATACTTTATAATGTCGGAGATGCTTCCTTCTATCCGTTGCACACTTCTGATCAAAATTCATATACCCTTTTTGCAAGGGTATCAAAATGTAACTAAAGCCTCTGGTTTTCCGTTAGAACAAGAGTATCAATTAGCAATCACTGTATCGGTTACCAAATTATTTACAATTTACTTGTGTTTAAGTGCGAGAGTAAGAAGTGAAAGGAAAAATAATGGGTCGTAAACGTGAAAGTGTCGCAAGAAATTTGTTTGAATTTTCTGTGAGTGTTTCAGGGCAATTATATTACCAACTTAGAACGACATTTGCTAGCCGAGCATAAGGATATATATGAAGCCGAGACTCAATGAAGAAGCTGCAGTCCCTGAAAAAATGCAAAGTTTCAGTGTCAATGAGTTAAGGCGAGGTCAAAAATGCGTGCATAGAGTTGGTCACAGCTGAGCGAGTTCCCTTTTCCTTTTTAGATTCTAAGCCTTTCAAGACTTTGACAAAACAAAATTTTGGCTGGTACTAACATGACACCAATATAACTCAAAAATTTGCATTAAAACCCTTGAAATTATGGAGATGAGCAAGAGGCACACTGCATCCAATTTGAGTATGGCAATTGAAAATGTGTTACATGATTTCAATATCAATAAGGATTAATTGTACACAGTTACATCCGATAATGGTCGAAATATGACAAATGAAGTTGTATATGACGGTATATGACGGTGAAGTTGTGGAATCAAAATAACGAGGATGACCCTGAGAGTGAAGACGATGATTTTGATGCTGATGACCTAATGATACAGGTCAAAATAAGTGATATAACGTCAATCAATTGTGTCGCTCACACTTTGCAGTTGGCGGTCAATGACTTCCTCAAGCAACTTGCCTGCAAAAAAACAATTGACAAGGCTCGTAAGTTGGCAAAGGCATAGGTTAACCATTTGTCCATTTGGAGAAAATAACAAAAAATTATATTTGTTTTTCCTGTAGACATTTAATAAAAGACCAGAGTCCAGTTGTACCAGACAACGACGAAATTACGAAAGCAATGGCAGAGATAGATGCTTATAATCCCGATTCGGTACAAAAACGATTCTTTTAAAATGATTTTTATATTTTTTTATACCCTTGCAGAGGGTATTATAAAATTGGTCAGATGTTTGTAACGCACAGAAGGAGACGTTTCCGACCCCATAAAGTATATATATTCTTGATCAGCATGAGAAGCTGAGTTGATATAGCCATGTCCGTCTGTCCATCTGTCCGTCCGTCCGTCCGTATGTGCGAATGCGTTTTACTCAGCCGTCTTAAGAGCTATCGGGCTGAAATTTTTTTTCGGTGTTTTTTATTACACGGGAAAAATAAAGTATGAAAACCATCAGGATCAGACCACTATATCATATAGCTCTAGAAGAACTAGAAGAAACATTTTCATTAAAATCGGAGTATGCTATGAAATTTACATATGTGATAATCTATATATATAAAATTCTCGAGTGTGTAGTGTTTGTTACCAAACTACTCCGAAACGGCTCGACCGATTCTCACGAAATTTTTTATGCAGATCGTGTAGGACTGAGAATAGGCCAACATCTATTTTTTATACCCAAATAATAACGAGTGAAATAATATACGAGTGAAATTAGACACACGGCCTACTTGATAAGAGATGAAATTCAACAAAAATAATTTAAATCTTCCAATCGAAACAGGCCTTGAAAAACCATTTACAACGTTGAGACTTTCTAGATTTCAGTAAGGTGATGTACACTGTTGAGTTCACACGGCTTCGCTTGGGGATTTCCGTATACAAAAATTTAATTTTCCAGTTTTTTTTCGGAACAAACAGTTGAAATTTTCTTTTAACTTCAATACAAGCGTTCGCCGAGTGTGGTTCGGTGGAAGGCGCGCACAAGAATTGTGCGTCTCGAGTTCAGTCGTTGTTACAACTCGAGTGCGACCGAACTCGCTGCGCTAATTATTGATCAAGAAAATAATACACGTTATACACCAATCAGTTTTCCAACTTAATTTATTACAACAATGCCACGAACACGCAGGGGGGCTAATTTGAGTCGTCAAACAAACAGATCTAGAGGCATGCAAGATAGAAGAGCAATAAGATCAGATGCAGAAAGGCAACAAAGTAATGCAGATGTCCGTGTAAGAATGGCGCAGTTACGTGCATCACGAGATGAGCGAAACCAACAAAGACAATTGGAACGAAGAGAAGCGCGCAGATTCGTTGCCAACAGACTTAGAGGGATTGACCAACATCAACAAGTACTTCGAGCATTTACACCACATTCATTTCTTCGACTAGCATTTCAGTATGAGCCTGATGTTGAATATTACGCTCATTCCAAGGTGGTAATTGGTACATTGGACAAGGAATGCCCGCACTGTCAAGCCCTTAAATTTAAAAATGAGCCAATTGGGATGTGTTGCTCATCAGGAAAAGTGAAACTTCCAGAAATTGAAACACTGCCGGAACCATTGCACGGCCTCCTTATTGGTACTGATCCAAATTCTTCGCTGTTCTTGCGTTCAATTCGGCAATTCAATTCATGTTTTCAAATGACAAATCACCTCAATTCACCATTTGCAACGCGCATTGTCAGCGAGCTGGACGCTCTGTTAAATGAGCACAACGAATTGTTGAAATTATTCAAATCACATATGCATAAGCTACAAAGTGACAATCACGCTATTTTCATCAATCCTGATAGAACACCAGCTGGAGGGCATATACGTCGATTCAACGCACCTGTTGTTGACGACGTGGCTGGAATCATGGTTGGCGACCATACAGCTACGCGACAAATCGTGATTCGAAGAAGAAATAATTCTCTTCAGTCCATTCCTGATACCCATCGTTTATATGATGCTCTCCAATATCCACTCATTTTTTGGAAGGGACAAGACGGATATTGCATAAACCTTAAGCAACGAGATCCGGTAACAGGTAATTCATTCATTAAGAATATGAAAACTCTTCAATTAATACATGGATATCTATATATATAAAATTCTCGAGTGTGGTGTTTGTTACCAAACTACTCCGAAACGGCTCGACCGATTCACACGAAATTTTTTATGCAGATCGTGTAGGACTGAGAATCGGCCAACATCTATTTTTTATACCCAAGCTTTAAGAGTAGTAAAAGATTTTGCTCAACCTTTTGCCATCCATCTAAATTACTTTTACATTGAATATTTTCGTAGTATGCCAGCTTTCGTTTTTCATTTATAAATCACTCAAATGTATATTGCTTAACAAATAGACTGTAATTTATACTTAACTGCAACTCAGCAATAGAGTTAAATATAATTTAACATAGTAATAAGACGTTCAACTTATCCAGAGACATCTACTTCAAGGGTTTAACTTGAAATTTAGCAATAAAGTTACCAACCGCAGTTTTAATTTCCAAAAGCGGGCACAGCGAAGCGTGGCAGGGCATGTGAACATGCGCGTTCAAACGCTTCAGGATCCATCCGCCGAAACTTTTTCGAAACAGCTATTAGATATTGGCAATGGGAAAGTTGCCGTACATGAAAATACTGGATCAATAAAATTACCAACCGGTTTTTGCACAATCGTTCACTCGCAAGATGTTCTCATCGGCTGTATATTTCCCGATGTACACACACAATATATAAATCTTGAGTGGCTGGCAGAAAGAGCCATTTTAGCAGCGAAAAATGTGGACGTTCATGGATTAAATTTCAAGATACAACAATTGTTGCCAACAGACTGTGTCATACAAATCTGTTGATACAGTTTGCAATACTATCGAAGCTGTATTCCTTGGATTTGCCAGGCATGCCACCGCACCACTTACAATTGAAAGTAGGATCTCCGGTGATTTTGCTCCGTAACTTGAACCCACCACGGCTGTGCAATGGCACACGATTGGTTATTAAAAAATTAATGAAGAACGTGATTGAGGCCACCATTTTAAATGGCAAGTTTCAAGCTAAAAGGTAACACGAAATTCTTTGACTGTTAGGCGTTACGAAGTTCGGCGGGTTTGCTAGTATTGGATATAAAACCCCAGATCCTAAAATTTGAATGTGATCGGATAAATATAACACAAGTTACAGTCAATATAATAATCGGCTATGCTCCCAGCTCTGCCGGCAGCGCTGCTTGCTGTCTACTACGTCTTTCGTCATCAACAGAGTACATGCATACACACACAGACGCAACGCTACATGAACTGTATGTGTTGCTTTGCTTTGGGAATGAGTGAAGAAGAAGAACAAATTGTAAAATAGTAAAATTGTTTTGATTGTATATTGATGAATTTAGTTGCAGAAAACAAATTTTGAACATGTAAAATTGTTATTACCAAGGACTGCAAGGGTATATAATAAAAATCAAAAACAAAAGTTATTCTTGAGTTAAATGGAGAGTTTCAAAATAATTATTATTATTGAGGTTTTTAAATTTATCTTATAACAGTTAAAGTCCCTGATTACAAATGGTGTAAAGTCACTTTTCATCTATCATCGAATCTTTCTCGTTACTTAATTGCTAAATCGAGTTTCATTGTACTAATTCTAAATGCTATAATAATTATTTACAACGTTGCAAGTTGCAATGCTCAGAAAATCCTTAATAGTTCTATAGTTTCGTTAACTCAAAGCGAATCTATCTCCCTTCCATCCTTTGCAGTTTTTAATAATGTTTCGGCCTCTTCTGATCAATCTAATTCTAATTTATGCCGATGATGTAAAAATCGCTAATCGCATCGTAGACTCTCTCTGCCATACCCTACAAGCTGACCTGATTGCTTTTCAGGGGTGTAGGGCTAACTTGTTATCCCTAAACTGTTCTAAGTGTCTTTCTATAGAGGTTTTCCCCAATTAACAAGTTACTTTTTAAATAATTTCCCGTTAGAAAAAATTCATAATACTTCTTTGGTTGTAAAAGATTTGGGGATCTTAATAGTATTTTTCAACGTCTCTGTTGCCCTTGTCCGCTTCTTTGTATTTCTAATTGTCTTTTCTGTCGTAATCCTTTTACTGTTGAGTATCCAACTGTAACTTTTAATTTTTTCACGCACTCTCTTATAAATGTGAGCGGATAATCCAATGACAAATCGATCCAGATCTAACCCATCCGACTGTGTTATAAATTTACAGTGCAAAGCAGATGTTTTTATCTAGCAAACCATTCAGCTACTGATTCATTTTTATTGAAAAAGAATGAAACCATTTCCTTTCAGAAAATATTATGACACACGGTGTGTAATGCGTCATTAGAATCATACACAGTTATTAGTATGTTTTAAAAGCCAGTGACTCTGACTATGTAGGTTGCAGCTCCAATTTACTTTAACAACGTTGCTTTCTCTGTAGTGCAGCTAATTTCTCAATAATTCTCAATGGATTTCCAATTTTTCCTTCCAAATATCAAACGTTTCTTGGATAGGGAACAATTTGTGCAATTTTCAATCTCTTCGTTGTTTTCTGAGCTATTTTCATAAGAATTAGTATTTCTTAGTTTTGTATGCATATTAAGGACTCCACAAAATTTTATCAAGGTCTGTTGCAAATATAGTGGCAATAATCCCAGCAAGACCAGTTTCAACAAATTCACAGCAACTGATGTCGTTAGGGGGTCCGGCTTTGGCAAGTGTGGAGTCTCTTCCCATTGCCCCTGGGGACAGTATCCGACCTACTAATAAGATATCTGTTGTGGTTTTCGAACCACACCCAAAAAGCATATTTTTGTTTCTCGAAACAAAGCCTCGGCTTGATCCAAATATTACTTCTGAAGAAGTCATAGCCTACACCTAGGGCAAAGTTCAAGCCCGAAACATGGTGAACATTTCGTCCTTTAAAATAAGTGTCTCCCCAGATCTTTTTGGCCAAATACGTCTTTTGGGCCGGAATACCTTATTATAATAGATAGTTTAGCTTTTGACTCAATTTTTGTTTATAGAAATTATTTGTTGATAATTTATTTTTCTTGTGCAAAAAATTTTTATTTTCATCTAATTTCTTTTTTGAAAGTTTTTAGTTTGTTAAATTTGAAATCATAAGACCTATTGCTCCTGGATACTATTAGGTTAAAAAAAAAATGAAAATGTTCCGATACCATTTACTTCCAAAGGTCACATTTATTTTACTTCCAAAGGTCTTACCCTTCTAGAACTCTACATAAATTTTTGAGGATTCAACTCCTATAACTAATTCAATTAATCTCGGGATCTGCTAAACCAATCTTCATGGTTATTTATCCCTTTTGATTTGTTTCCCGAATAGCAGAATACATTTTAAAAACAATAAATAATTGCCGGAAAACCCCTTAAAACAGCCCATTTCTTTTACCTATACAAACGTTTTCTAACAGTCAATTAAAAAATGTCCACTGTTGTTTTAATGTCGTTGAAGTGCTCTGTAATATACCACGTGAATATTGTGTTTTGTGTAGTAACATAATAAAAAATCGATTATCGTGTTTTGTGCAGTGTTTAGTAACCCTGTTTAAGATTATACATCGTGTCCATCTGAAGCGGCTTCACCAAATCAGATGCACCAAGAAATATACAAAACGAAACAAAAACATAACACAAAAATAAGTCATAAAGATTCATATGACAATTATTGCTTAAAACCAAACAAAACATGCGTCCACACTCTGTGGGAAAGCACTCAAGATTTTAAGAACGGCGCAATATCAAGTCGCCAACGCTGTGCATGATATAAACAAGCATTAATATAAACATTAGAGTAAGCATTTTTAAGAACAATTGTCGCCTCTTAGAGTCTAAGAATTCTTTGATGTACACAAGACGTTTGTTAATAAAATCAGTTCATATTTTGAATTCAACGAATGAAGATTGGGTTATTTTCCTTCTCCTATTCATTTTGTTCCTTCGATAAAAAGGAACTCTGAGTTTTTCCCCACCAGTGGTAAGAGACTCAGAGAATGAATCAGCTCCTTAAGGTCTAAATTCTTATGATAAGATCGGATAAAGGTAGCAAAATAAAAAACTCTTGTTTTCCCCCACCAGTGGTAAGAGACAGAGTACAATATAAAAGCAAAATATTGCTTAATAAATAAAAAGTGCGTGCGACCGAGTATATAAAGGTAGTTTGGCTAGTCGAGCAACTGCAATAATTTCGGCGGCGGTAAAAAAATACAAAGATATGAAGTTGGTGTGTGGCTAATTCGAAGCCCAGATATATATAAAGTGAAAGAAAAACAATATAAAAATACAAAGTTGGTGTGTGGCTAATTCGAAGCCCATATATATATAAAGTGAAAGAAAAACAATATAAAAATTTAAGTTGGTGTAGGTGCAAGTCGGAAACTACCAACAGCAGCAGAGCAACAAGAAAGTTGCAAAGGAGAGGCCGCTGAAGAACATACATTGCCAATAGAAGGAAGTCTGGTGTGATGACCGGCACCGGTACCGCCTGAGCCCATAGGCCCTGGACAACAGCAGCAGAGCAACAAGATACATAGCTGCAAAGAAGAAACTGAAGAACGTGCAGTGGCAGTATAAGAAATTCTGGTGCGATGTCCGGCACGGGTACCGCCTGAGCCCATAGGCCCTGAACAACAGCAGCTGAGCGACGACACAGTAAAAAAAAAAACACGGCGAACTTACCCATTGGCAGACAAGCAGCAGCGAACAGGATCATCAGATAAGAAATTAATTAAAATAGTTATAAGTATTTGCATATTTACATATTTTATTAATTTCATTATATAATTATATCGATATCCTATAAGATAAAAATGTTCACTAATAAGGCTGCAAAAGTGTTGGAGAAGCAGGCAGAGTTACATACCATTTTAAGGCAGTTAGAAGCACTAGATCCTACAAACATAACTATCAAAGTTGTAGAGGAAGTAAAACAGATAAGGAATCAATGGATACCTAATAACAAAAAATTGATCCAAACTGCTCCAAATTTCGATCATGACTATTTCAGAAATAAAATACATGAAGAAGCATTAACGATAGTTGCCAAAATTATAGCCATAGGAGAGGCAGAAAAACCACGCACTAGTAAGTCGGTGTGCGTTGAAGCGGAGGCAAACATGTCAGAGATAGTTGATGATAGCATAGGAGAGTCGCGCGGGAATGCGACCTCCAGTAATGAAAACCCTAAGGTTAACCAGGAGATATTTATGGATAGAGTCCGACAGCTCCAGGAATATTTGGAGGTAGTAGAGTTGAAGTCAACAGGCAATGGGACATGGATATTATATATTAATAAAATTAACTATTTATGGGAGAAAGTACAGGCATGTCAAGTATTAACAAGTGATGCAAAATTTAAGAATATTACGGATGATTTACAATTTGATGTCCGAAATTCATTGTCAATGCTAGAAATGAAAATGAACAATAGGGAAAACTGTAAGAGTGAGAATGTTACCGTGAGAGGCGAACTACCGGTGTTGCCAAAGATTCAGGTACCCACATTTGCTGGAGAGGCTAGAGAATGGGACCTGTTTGTGGAGTTATTTACAGAATTAATGGAAAAAAGAGAAGATTTAAGTCTTGCTCTCAGGTTTAATTATTTAAAATCCGCGTTAAAAGGGGAAGCAAGGAGCATGGTAGCTCATCTATTGTCAGGTTCAGCTGACAACTATAGTGCCGCTTGGGAACTGTTAACCAAGCGGTAAGAAAACAATCGGAGGGTATTTTCCGAACAATTAAGTCGGATCGTTGATTTACCGATGATCAACAATGAATCCGCAAAAAATGTTAGGGATGTGATTGACATAATTAATGAGTCAATACACTTAATTAAAATTAAAGCAAATTTGTCCGATGATGTTGACGTAATATTCGCTCAACTGCTGCTAAGGAAATTTGACAGAGAGGCTCTGCAATTGCACAAGAGCCAAATTAGAAAAACAAGGGAAAGGCCATGAGCAAAGAAGAGAAAAAACCGCTACAAACTGTTTTAAATTTTGCGGATTTCGAAGCTAAATGTCCGATTTGCAAAATTGCCTGGCATAAAGCGTATAAGTGCTATAAGTTTAAAGGATTGACACCTACGGAAAGATATGAAACAGCTAAAAAGTACACCTGTGCACAAGATGCTTGAACCATTCAAGCAATAAAGTGTGCACTAATGAAATGGTCTGTTCATTGTGCAGTAAGGGACACCATACCTTAGTCCATTTTTAAGAAAAACAGGAGAGTATTAATACTTGTGTAGCGGCACAACCAACACTGTTGGCCACAGCTGTAATACAAGTAAAAAATCTAAATGGGGGATATAAGACTCTAAGAGCCCTTATTGATTGTGGTTCACAGAGCACCATTTTGTCCGAAGAGGCCGCTCAAATATTAAAATTACCTAAAATTAAACAAAATACAGAAATAAGTGGCGTGTCCTCAATAAAAGCCAAAAAATCAAAATATAAGGTAAAAATAGATGTAAAGACGCGAAATCCCTGGAAAAGACATCTTAAGGTAGAGGCAATTGTGTTACCAAAGTTAATGGAAGCTCTTCCATTAAAAATAGCAAACGTGGTTATGTCAAAATGGCAAACTTACGTGCTAGCTGACCCTACCTTTAATAAACCGGGTAAGGTTGATTTAATAATGGGGGTAAGCGTATATACCCAAATCTTAAAAGGAGGAATCACAAAAATTGATGGCCTGCTACGTCAAAATACTCAATTTGGTTGGATCGTCTCGGGATGCACCAAATCAAATCAGAATAAATCTGTAGTGGCAACAACAATAGATGTCACAGGTTTTAAACCACGTTGGGAGAACAAGAAAGGTAAATGTCAAAATAAAAAAAATACAATGCCAAACAAACTCAACAACAAAACTCAAAAAATAATTTTATGGTTCCCGGCAGGACCTCACATTGGAGGTAAAGTAAAAACTGGGGAAGAAAAATTATATATATAAATAAAGATAATTTAAATAATAATGTCAAAATAGAGTCAGTTAAAAAATTGTCCGAGTCTGTAGTAGAAAAAGGGCAGGTATTGCAAACTAAAGGGACAACAATTGAACAGAATAACCGCTCAAATTTCAGGTATTACCGAAATATCATAACAGTGGAGCAAAAGCCACATGGGCTTAAACCGAAAGGTAGAAGTAGTAGGTCCTTAAAGTTTACACTATATAAAAAGGCTAGAAGTCAACACAGTAATACACTTCAGGAGTGGGTAGATATCCCGAAACAATTATAAAGCATTGGGCGATATTAATAATTTGCCAAATATAATATAAAATACAGTCGAAGCCAATTTAGTAAACCATACGGCAGAATATGAAAGAATAGGAAGTCAGTTCAACATGTAGCTTTTATGCTTCTCTAACAACAATTATCTTATTAATGATAATATTAATAATAATAATTTGTTTAAGACAACTTAATAAAAATAAAAGTATCCAAATCGTCGCATTTGGCGGCCCTTTGCAGAATGTTTAAGATTAAACATCGTGTCCATCTGAAGCGGCTTCACCAAATGAGATGCACCAAGAAATATACAAAACGAAACAAAAACATAACACAAAAATAAGTCATAAAGATTCATATGACAATTATTGCTTAAAACCAAACAAAACATGCGTCCACACTCTGTGGGAAAGCACTCAAGATTTTAAGAACGGCGCAATATCAAGTCGCCAACGCTGTGCATGATATAAACAAGCATTAATATAAACATTAGAGTAAGCATTTTTAAGAACAAGTGTCGCCTCTTAGAGTCTAAGAATTCTTTGATGTACACAAGACGTTTGTTAATAAAATCAGTTCATATTTTAAATTCAAGTGATGAAGATGGGCTTTCAGTTTTGCGGTGCTGAACTCCTCTTCAAACCCATATTATGAAACCAAACTAATTAGCAATCTAATCATCATGCCTCGTCCTAGAAGATCTAATCTAATAAAGGAAAGTAAATTCCCACACACTGGTTGCCCAACCGAGATTTTTGGACCAAGAAAATTAGTGAAGCGGTTTGACGACGCGACAAGAGCGTCTCGAAGAATTTCGGCGCCGTTAAACAAAAAATGGTAGCAGAAGTTAAAAGAAGCTCGAGAAGGGTGGTAACTCGAGAGGAGAAGAGAAATGGCAAACTTACGTGCTAGCTGACCCTACCTTTAATAAACCGGGTAAGGTTGATTTAATAATGGGGGTAAGCGTATATACCCAAATCTTAAAAGGAGGAATCACAAAAATTGATGGCCTGCTACGTCAAAATACTCAATTTGGTTGGATCGTCTCGGGATGCACCAAATCAAATCAGAATAAATCTGTAGTGGCAACAACAATAGATGTCACAGGTTTTAAACCACGTTGGGAGAACAAGAAAGGTAAATGTCAAAATAAAAAAAATACAATGCCAAACAAACTCAACAACAAAACTCAAAAATTAATTTTATGGTTCCCGGCAGGACCTCACATTGGAGGTAAAGTAAAAACTGGGGAAGAAAAATTATATATATAAATAAAGATAATTTAAATAATAATGTCAAAATAGAGTCAGTTAAAAAATTGTCCGAGTCTGTAGTAGAAAAAGGGCAGGTATTGCAAACTAAAGGGACAACAATTGAACAGAATAACCGCTCAAATTTCAGGTATTACCGAAATATCATAACAGTGGAGCAAAAGCCACTTGGGCTTAAACCGAAAGGTAGAAGTAGTAGGTCTTTAAAGTTTACACCATATAAAAAGGCTAGAAGTCAACACAGTAATACACTTCAGGAGTGGGTAGATATCCCGAAACAATTATAAAGCATTGGGCGATATTATTAATTTGCCAAATATAATATAAAATACAGTCGAAGCCAATTTAGTAAACCATACGGCAGAATATGAAAGAATAGGAAGTCAGTTCAACATGTAGCTTTTATGCTTCTCTAACAACAATTATCTTATTAATGATAATATTAATAATAATAATTTGTTTAAGACAACTTAATAAAAATAAAAGTATCCAAATCGTCGCATTTGGCGGCCCTTTGCAGAATGTTTAAGATTAAACATCGTTTGTTAATAAAATCAGTTCATATTTTGAATTCAAGTGATGAAGATGGGCTTTCAGTTTTTGCGGTGCTGAACTCCTCTTCAAACCCATATTATGAAACCAAACTAATTAGCAATCTAATCATCATGCCTCGTCCTAGAAGATCTAATCTAATAAAGGAAAGTAAATTCCCACACACTGGTTGCCCAACCGAGATTTTTGGACCAAGAAAATTAGTGAAGCGGTTTGACGACGCGACAAGAGCGTCTCGAAGAATTTCGGCGCCGTTAAACAAAAAATGGTAGCAGAAGTTAAAAGAAGCTCGAGAAGGGTGGTAACTCGAGAGGAGAAGAGAAAGCAGACAGTGGACACGAAGTTGGTTATAATTAGTGTTCACTGTGGATGCAGACAGCAGACACGAAGTTGATAATAACGAGTGTTTACTGTCGAATCAGATAGAAGGAAGGAGCAGACAGCAGACACGAAGTTAATGATAGCCAGTGTTTGCTGTAGAAGCAGACAGCAGACACGAAGTTGATGATAACCAGTGTTTGCTGTAGAAGTAGAAAGCAGACACAAAGTGGATCATAACGATTGTTTACTGTGTAATCAAAAAGACCGAGAGAGCAGACAGCAGACACTGAATTAATGATAATTAGGAATCAGACAAAGAGAGACCAAGAAAACGACTGGAAAATGGAAACGAATGAATTGCGACAACTGAGTGAGTGGCTACATAGAGCAGGACGACTACAGTTGGGTGATTATTGTCTTTGTTTGTTTTTGTCTTGAGTGTGAGTTAAACGTAACTCAAGCAAAAGCTTGCACGCCGAAATTTGACCAAGATTAGTATATTGTGTAAATCTTTTGTGGTCGTAACCAATTTGAATGATTGATACTAACTATACATTAATACACCAATCTTGTTATGCAATATACGTACATGTAATTGTGTGGATCTAGGTGAGATTCTGACCTTGCGTATTGAGGAGTTTCGCAGTAAATTGAGGGCGTTAGGGCTAGAGACTACAGGCCTTAAAGCTTAGCTGCAAACGCGTCTACTCGCTCATTTCATTCAAATAGAAACTGAGAATGATGGGCAAGAGGCAGCTTTCGCCTCGGCTAGAATAATTCGAGGAGTCCCGAGCAGAGATGAGCAAAATCATGGTTCATTTTAAAAGATGTGGAGGGAAGCGTTTCCGAATTTTGCGGTTTAGGTTCGATCGACGAAAGAAGTAACTTATAAGACGATTAAGCTCAACGGTCTAATTGATACAGGAGTAAGTTGTTAAGCTTGCAATTCAGTCGTTCATAGGATACTCGAAGCGTCTAACAGGAATGGGTGGAAGTCATGTGATGACCTTTGGTATTTTTATACCATACACCCATAGGGTGAAATGGTATATTAAAGTCGCCAAAATGTATGTAACAGGCAGAAGGAAGCATCTCCGACCCCACAAAGTATATATATTCTTGATCAGGATCAAAAACCGAGTCGATCTAGCCATGTCCGCGTGTCCGTCCGTCAGTCCGTCCGTCCGTATGAACACCTAGTTCTCGGAGACTATAAGAGCTAGAGCCACCAAATTTGGTATGCAGTCTCGTGTAGTATGTACGCTTATCGAGTTTGTTTCAAATTTTTGCCACGACCCCTTCCGCCCCCAGAATTTACATAAAACTGTTTTTCTTAAAAAGTATAGCAGATAGAAACATCAAATTTGGTTTATTTACTCGTTTAGTTAGCGCGCAGAAAATAATTGTTCCAACTTTTTGCCACGCCCCCTTCCGCCCCCGGAATTTACATAACTCTGATTTTCTTAAAAACTATGAAAGCTACCGACATTAAATTTGGTATGTAAGTTAGCTTAATAGACGCGCAGATATTAACTATTTAAAAATTTTGCCACGCCCATTTTCGCCCCCAAAAATTAAACAAAACAGATTTTCTCGAAAACTAACAAAGCTAAAGTCACCAAATTAAGTATGTATACTGGCTTAGTATGCGCGCAGAATACATATATTTTAATATGTTGCCACGCCCACTTCCGCTAATTTAGAAAAAACCGATTAGCTCTTGCAATTTTTTGACCATCGCGATCAAATTTTGCAGACTAATAAATCTTATCTATTTCTATCAAACTACCAAATTTAATTAAAATCGGACTAGAAACATACAAAATATACGTATGAACGTATTTTGCTACGTGATCCATAAGGGCAGAATTGGCCGTTGGCTAGTGGCGGCGCTAGAGTGCTCGTGTGTTTGTAGAGTGAGCGAGATAGCATATGGTATGAGGCATGTTAAAACAATTTAATAGACATACATTTGATAATTAGGAATCTGGTTTTCGAAATTTTAAATATTTGTTTTCCCTGGTGTATGGTATACCCAAGTCGGCGAGACGACTTACTTACTTCATTTGCATAAGTGCCAAGATAGATAACATTCAGATGGAAGTCGAGTTTCATATCACTGCAGTCGGATCAGCAAATTGTTGAAAGTACAATACAGGAATGGTTGGAAGAGGCCAAGTTGTTGTAAGCGTAACAAAGAAGAGTGGGAAAAAGCGTCTGTGTCTACACAGCATTCGTAACGCAAACTGGGACAAACGTAAAAAATCCCAAAGTAAAAACTGCAAAGGAAAGTCAATTTTTTTAAAGTGGAAGCATTAAGCTAAGTGAAGACAAGACTAATGCTATTTCAAGATTTCCAATCCCACACGATAAGAAGTAAGTTCAACGATTTTTAGGATTGACAACATATTTTTGTTGGTATATCGGAGGATACGGAGTAACAGCAAAGGCCAAAACTGACATTTTGCCAAAAATATAACAAATTTGAGTTTAAAGAATTGCAGATGGTAGCTTCTTCTTACAATTGAATTTAGCATTGATCAAAGGTCCCGTTTTAAAGTTATACAATCCTAAGCTGGAGATTGAGATTTACACCGATGCCTCGAAATATGGTTTCGGAACTGCGCTTCTACAGAAGGAGGTCACAACAAAGCGTTACAAGCATATACTGTTAATTGTTGATGGGTTTTCTAAGTTGTATCCCACCCATGGAACTGGAGTAGATGAGGTACTTAGCAGGTCATAGTTTTTGTCAGCCCAGTGAGGATAATCTCTGACAGGGGAACAGCATTCACATCCCATGCATTTAACGAATACTGTACACTGCAAGAGGTGTACCTCGTGGCAACGGTCAAGTAGAAAGTAGAAGTTATGCCAAGAGAATGAGGGAAACTAGTAGAAGTATGTTGGTCGCTTGCAACAACTAGTTAATAATACTGCTCCAAGAAGTACAAAAGTTACACCTTTTAAGATTTTGACAGGAATAGAGATGCGTAGTCCTGACGATCCTGAAATAAGAAAGCTGATAACCGATTAGTTAATAGAAGAACTAGACTGTGGTCTCGATCAGATTAGGGTGGACGATCATACACAGCAATCATATCGTTACAAAATTTACAAAATTTTGCTGGTTGTACCCGACGAAAACGACATCTACAAAGGAAGTAATCACAAGACTACAACAAAGTTTAATTTTTGGAAATCCAGTTCAAATTTTTTCTGACAGAGGTTCCGCTTTTACTTCTGACGACTTTAAAGAGTATTGCAAGGCAGAAAAAATCGAACTTCACGTCATTACGACTGGTCTTCCACTAGCGAACGGACAAGTCGAACGCCTTAACACTCTTATTATATCCGTGTTGTCTAAGATTTCGATTGAAGACCCTAGCAAATGGTATAAGTTTGTCGGCAAAGTGCAACAAACGATTAACTCAACGTACAGCATAAGCACGCATTCAACGCCGCTCGAGCTACTGATTGGTATGAAGATGCACAAAAAAGACGACCTTAAGCTGAAAGAAATGATTCAGATTTTTAACGACAACGTAGATACGCAAGCAGCAGATCCTTCGTTTGCAAGAAGAAAATAAGAAGACCTACAACTTACGCCGCAGACCTGCTTCCACAAATAACGTCGGTGATCTGGCAGCTGTTAAAAGAATTCAACTTGGAGGAGGTTTGAAGCTGAAGCCCAAATATTTAGGTCCGTACCGCATTACCATGGTAAAGACCAGGGATACATACGACGTGGTCAAAGATACATTGTTCAGCGATGGTCTTAGGCGTACCACGAATTGCGCTGCCTATATGAAGCCGTGAGTTGCCTGTGACATAGACGACCAGGATCGAGGCGAATGCGGACGGTCAAGAAATGGCCAGTTACCTAAATGGTTTCTCTGATGTGTTAGATCAGTTTGCAGGCGCCGGTGTACAGATAGTGTATGTACGGTGTAGTGAATTATCTAGTCTACCACCAGTGTATGAGAAAGAATGGGCAACAGTCATTTGTAGCTACCAAGAACAGAAGCAGAAATCAAAATACGCGCACACAGAAATCGTTCGCAAATTACTTGTAACAAATGCGGCCGGCAACGGCATGTCAAACAACAGTGCGGCAAAGACAAAGTCGATAAAAAGAGAAAAAGTACACTGAGAAAATGGAGAGCAAGCAATGTAGCTTGATAAATGCTTTGGAAGCAGATAATATAAAAAATATCAGTCTGACAGATGCCGGTTATTTACGTGCAGAAGGCAAAGGAAAAGTCACCATTCGGACTGGATTGAATATAACAGTGGTAAAGGTCATGTAAAATGGTGAATGAATTTTAGAATCAAAAAAGATTGTCAACTTGTTTGTTTTTGAAGCTGAATCGGAAAATCTTTTTGCTGCTGTTAAAGAATTATACGGTATTACGGGGTATTACGCCAGTTGACCATAGCTCACACTCCACAACAGAACGGCGTTGCGGAATGCTAACCGCACTCTGGTGGAAATGTCTAGGTGTTTGTTGGCACAGTCTGGATCATGTGAGGCATTGTGGGCAGAGGCTTTATTTACAGCTGTATGTCTGAGCAACCGTTCGCCTACAAGCGCGCTGTAAAACCAAACGCCAATGGTTCTTGTTCTGGTTTTTGTTTCTGTTGCAGTTGCGCTATCCAAGGGTCATCAGGAAAGTAAATTCCATCCAAAATGGAATATTGCATGGTGGGGTATTCAAGAGAAGCGAAAGGCTAGCAATTATATGATGGAGAAACTGTTATGTTTGATTTGCCTGGACTTGGTTCGATTGTGGCTGGTGAGGTGCCAATTCCATCGTCTTACGAGGATGCCATAAGTGGCCGAATGCATCGCAGTGGCGAGAGGCAATGGATAAAGAATTTGGAGCTCTGGATCTACCAAACAAACACCAAATAATAGGCTGAATATGGGTTTTTAGTCTGAAAAAGGATTCGCAGGGAGACATAGAACGTTTTAAGGCGTATAAGTATATGGTGTATATGAGGCAACCCATAGGGTACACAGACAAAATTCGTCCAAAGGCCGCATTACATTTAAAGAGGGCTATCTACGGTTTGAAACAATCAGGAAGGACATGGAACTCTAAGCTGGACGTTGTATTACTAGATTTGGGTTTTAAATCATGTAGTAGTGAGCCGTGTTTATACCAAAAATATGGTGAAGACCGAGGTCCTAACATAAATGTTCACATAAAAAGCTTTGATGTTTTATACCATGATACCATGTCTTCAAATAATTAGTTTTTTTGTGTGCGAAAGCAGACAATCATTATTTTTGCTTAGTAAAGTCATTGAATTCAGATGTAAAACTGTTGCGAAAAAATAAATCCACAGCGAAGACTTTATGTTCGGATGAACTTGGACCTTATGATTCTGATAAAATTGAAGAAATAGGTTCTAATTGGGAGCTCATTATTGTCTTCAATTTAAACTTGAAAAAGTCACAAATCGAGAATGAATGGAAGAATAATCCAGACTTGGTCTCCAAAGAGGGGAAAGTTTATTACCATACATAAACGACCTCCAAACAACTGAGTTATAGGAATCTATCAATTCAGATCGATAGGTAAATAGACACAAATAAGTTGAAAGCATCAAAGGATAATTGCGCTTGCAAAAACCGCGTTTCCCACACAGCACCACATGAAGGAAATCAGTATTGAAGATAGTAAAAAACCGATCATAATCATGATACAACAGTAAAACAAGAAGGTGTTGACACTTGTGGCCAAATGATTGGCACATTCTCCTGCAAACAAAAAAAGGTCATTCCTATTCTCATATAGGTATGCTAGGCATATCCGGTATTAGCGCATTTATCATTTATGAACACATATCAACATACAGTCTGCATCCGCAGTTCGGATACATATGTCTCATTAGGTATGCTAGGCTCATATAGGTATGCTAGGCATATCCGGTATTAGCGCATTTATCATTTATGAACACATATCAACATACAGTCTGCATCCGCAGTTCGGATACATATGTCGACGAGAGTATTTAGAATCGCTTTTTCTTCGATGAGAGAAGAGGACTAAAGCAGAAAATGCTATTGTTCTCGTCAAGATTACTCCAATTCAACTGCCATCATTAAGCCAAAAACGCTCAGCAATAGCGCCTATTATGATCAATCCTAAAATAAGTGCTCGATGCGAATTATGTCCCTACAACGCAGACGGAAATAAGTATGGGCACTTCTGCTGTTCTTGCCAGAAGGCTTCTTGTCCTAATCATCACAAAAGCTACACTTTGTGCACTGATTGTAAAGACAATAACTAAAACATAATAAAAACACAACTAAAAACTGAGTATATACCAATTTTTATTAATTAAATTAAAAAGTATCATTTATGACCCTAACAAGGAACTAAGGGGGGTTTTCAAACAAGGAAGTAGGGTTAATAATACTGCTCCAGGAAGTACAAAAGTTACACCTTTTAAGATTTTGATAGGAATAGTCCTGCGTAGTCCTGATGATCCTGAAATAAGAAAGCTGATAACCGATTCGTTAATATAAGAACTAGACTGTGGTCGCGAACAGATTAGAGCGGAGGCTCAGAAAAATAACGAAGAGATAAAGTAAGAAACGAAAAGGTCGTTTGACATAAAGAGGAAATGGGAAAGAAAATATAATTTAAATGAGTTAGCGTACGCAGTATGCAAGACGTATCGGAAATTGAAGTCTTTTAAATTCAAACGGCATATCGGTTGGGATCATCGGGATCCTCGGAATGAGAACTTCCTCACCTTTGAATTTTCTTATCAATATCGTAGCGTAAATTACATTGTTCATCAATTTACTAACCACCAAACGCGTACCGTTGCACAGTTTTGGTTGGTTTATGTTTCGAAGCATGATTACTACGGAGCCAACCTTTAGGCGCAAATTATGCGGTGGTAAGCCAGGCAAGTCCAAAGAGTTTCAAAATTCAATTGGATAGTTGGTGGCTTCATCTTCATTTGTGACGAGGTCAATAGATTTACATGAATGCATAGTTCCAATGATCTTATTTTGAATTATGTAGTTCAGGTCATCTACATCTTTATTCTTAGCCGCTAAAATTGCTCGCTCACTCAACCATTCATTATTTTTGTAGTTAGAAATAATATTTGGAAATACATTGTTGATAAGTTCGTCTTTTGATGAGACAAATTTACAGAAAATATTTGGAAATGATATTAATCCGCTCGATTCATCGACAAGTACTTGCTTATTACCGATAGTCAGCAATTGCTCCGAGAAATCTTCAGCAGATGTATCATTAAGCAATGTAACTCTCATGTTTGTTGTCAGCTGTAGTTTCTTCACATAGCGCCAAAGATTTGACGATTTGACGCAAGCGTTTATTTCATCGGCAGCCGTAGATCTTGGAATTACTGGCAGTATTTGGCGGAATTCGCCAGACAGTAAAATCATTGCTCCTCCAAAACATCTCGAGTCATTGCGTAAATCTTTTAATGTTCGGTTAAGTGCTTCTAATGCACGTTTTTGCGCCATTGTGCATTCGTCCCAGATGATTTTCGATGCCGCTATGTTGGATCTCGCCCGAACAGTTGCTAAAACTAATGACATAAGGAATGTCTTGCCAGTTCCACCAGGGGCATCTAGGAAATATAAACCACCATTTTCATCAGCGATTGCCTTCATTAAAGTATCATAAACTTCCTTTTGTTGGTAACTCAACAGGGGTACATTCCTTTGAACTACTAAATCTAATTCCTAATTCCCTCTAAATTCCGAATAATGTGCGTATCTGACTTGTAGATGCATAGATGGCTTCAGCGATTGTCGTATCCAAATGGGTATCGTTTTCTTATAAGTTCAATTCTTCACATGCAGCACGATATGTTGGGAACATTACACCATTAACAGTTCGTAGTGTCTCAAATGAAGTTCGCCCACGCACATTTACCAGCAACAACCGCAAATATAAACATTCATTCTTTGGACGAACTGTATACATACGAATAAGAGCATCAGTAGAACGCACATCTGGATACGCAGGAAACGCATCACCGCTAAATGCATAACAGTAGGATGACGTTCGTGAATTGGAAATGCGAATATACGCCACATCGCTTCATTACAGTTCACATAACGACCAACTTGATAGCGTGAAATTTCATCGTTTGCGGATTGCAATCCAAAAACCGCCATATCACTGCCCTTCGTGACATATTTGCAAATATATTTTATGGACTTAACTGAATTGCAGTATTCAACGTTGCAATGTGTCTTGAACGTTTTAGAAATAAGTGGCGAATATGGAACAATCCAACTGTTGTCGACAACGAAATCTATTCTTTTCACTTTTGTTGTGACAGTTCGACCGTTGTCATCTGGTAATCGACCCCGATACAGCGGATACCCATCGTTGCCAGTGACAGTCTACGCCGTTAATTTCCGTGGATATCGTTTAGAGCACTTTCCATCGCCCATGCAAGGTGATTGGGGATTCATGGCACCACACGGTCCATGAATCATATTAGTAGTAACAACATCATGTAGGTCTGGATCGACTTCATGATCAGGAATCTCGGCACATATGATATTATCTATTTGGTCACGCTGAATTCTTTCCACTAACCAAATGAGAATGTGTGCGTGCGGCAGGACTCGCTTTTGCCATTCGATTGAATACATCCAGCATCGAGTATATCCAAAGACGCATTGTTTAACAACAAAGTTCATCAGGGACCGAATTTTTTGCCTAAATATACGTGCTGTGATGTCGTGTCTATCATTTGATGTTTGTCCGGGAAGCATCAATTGAGTAATTTCTATCCATTTTGGATTACAGGTAAAAGTAATAAAGAGATGTGGCCGGCCGTAATGACGAAAATGTCATTGTATCTTGTGCGTATTTAGGCATATGACGTGGGGCTACCAATGTACGTTGCCGGCAGAATAGTTAATCGACCAATATTAGCTGCATTTCCTTCAGTAATAACTGCATCACGTAAATGGATGTACTCCTCAGAACGCAGTTTGGCTTGGTTCAACCTAATAAATGTTAAACGTTCCGTTTCTATTTTTACATACATGTCAACGCAATACTGCTGAAACAATCGACGAAACCGCAGCAAATAGTTGTCACCATTTTAACGAATCATCAAACGATATGCATAATAATTCATTGTGCTAACTTTCTTGAAATTAAAAATTTGATAATTAGCCATTAGCCAGACAAATAATACAGACATTAACCATTATTAAGATACTGATACTTTACCATTCAATGGATTTATCATTTTAATATTAAAATATCCATCTTCTCCTTGCCAAAACATCAGTGGGTATTGCAATGCGTCGTATGATCGATGAGTTTCAGATATTTGTTCCAGTTGCCCAGTATCGCGACGTGTATGCACAATATCGCGTTTTTCCAATTGTTCACCAACAATCAGGATGGCAATTTCCTCTACTGTTGGAGCATTAAATGTGCGTTCGTGTGTTCCAGATGGCCGTTTATCTGCTATGATGACAACTTTATAGTCATCATTTGGCATGCGCTCTAAAGCACTCTTAAACCACCTGACCAACGCATGATGTTCATGAAGCAGCCAATGCAAGTCTTGAATAATTTCTTGCTTCATTCCTGCATTGATCCCCAGGCGTCGATCAAGTTGTTCTTCCATGTTGCCCATGAAATATATTTGTAAAAATTTATTGTGTATCTTCGAAAGGTAGTAATGATCCAATTCGATGGTGAATCTGTCCTTATATCTACAAAATAAAAACCAGACAGTATTAACTGCGTTATAAACAATCATTTATATTGTCATTTGGAAACAACTATTGTATTTTCAAGTATTTGCAAGAAGGTGGCGTGATTCTTGTGTTTCGCCACAAAGCAATGAATACAATGGCTCATGTGGCGGAGTCATCACTGGCAATTTGACTTTACCATTAAGGCAGCATAATCCAGGCGTTTCTCCGGAAAACTTTAATGCACCACAATACTCGCAAACAACGTCCATTCGCCCAATGGAAACGCTAGGATGCAAGCTGTAATCATTGCTGCAATCGTATCGAAACTCTGCTCGATTCAAATCAGCTAAATATATTGTTCTGCGTCGCAAATTATCTATTTGTTGCCTTCTGTTGTTCGCTCGACGATTCTGCATTACCAACCGATCTCTTTACCGGCCTCCTTCAGTTTGCTCTCGTGATTGAGAAGCACGAATTAATGCTCTTCTTCGTTGAATACTAACGCGGCGCTCTTCTCGTATAATTTCTCCTTGTTCATCGTATAATTGACTCGCGATGTTCTGTAGCCTAATTGCATTACGGCTCCGCCAGAATAGAATAGATCTTGTAGGACGTGGCATAATGATTAGAATGCTAATGGGTTTCGTTTGATAATATGGGTTACTTAACACCGCACAAAACACGTTATTCGAATTTCTATTATGTTACTACACAAAATACAATATTCGAATTTTTCCTTTAGTTTTCACATTGTATATTACAGAGCACTACAATGACATTAAAACAACAGTTGATTTTATTTAAATTGACTGTTAGAAAACTTTTGTATAAGGAAAAGAAATTGGCTGTTTTAAGGGGTTTTCCAGCAATTGTTTATTGTTATACCCTCGCAAAAAGGGTATATTAACTTTGGTCAGAAGTGCGCAGAGCATAGAAGGAAGCATCTCCGACCATATAATAAATATATATTCTTGATCAGCACGACGAGACGAGTTCAAATAGCCATGTCCGTCCGGACATCCAAAAAAAATAAGCCACCATTTCCATCATCAATTGCATTAATAAGTGTATTATAGACTTCCCTCTGCTTAGGATTCAACAGTGGTACATTTATTTGAATTGACTGCTGCTCGCTTCAAATCAGCTAAATATCTTGTTCTGCGTCGCAAATTATCTATTTGTTGCCTTCTGTTGTTCGCTTTACGATTCTGCATTACCAACCGAGCTCTTTCACGGGCTGCTTCACTTTGCTCTCGAGATTGAGAAGCACTAATTAATGCTCTTCTTCGTTGAATACTAACGCGACGCTCTTCTCGTGTAATTTCTCCTTGTTCATCGGATAATTGACTCGCGATGTTCTGTTGCCTAATTGCATTACGGCTCCGCTGGGAAAGGTTAGGTTGACTTTATTTAAATTGACTGTTAGAAAACTTTTGTATAGGGAAAAGAAATTGGCTGTTTTAAGGGGTTTTCCGGCAATTATTTATTGTTTTTAAGATGTATTCTCCTATTCGGGGTGGAGACACATACAACAAGTCAAAAACCATGCAAATTTGTTCAGCAGATCACGAGTTATAAGTGTTGAAACTAACACGACTTTCTCATATATATATAGATATGTATTCATAATACGAAGAATCTTTTTAATAAAATATTTGGACCAAATTAGTGAAGCGGTTGGACGTCGCGACAAGAGCATCACGAGGCAAAAATGGTGGCTAAAGTTAAAAGAAGCTTGAGAAGCGTGGTAACTCGAGAGGAGAAGAGAAAGCAGACAGCAAACACGAAGTTAATCATAACGAGTGTTTATGATAACCAGTTGATGATAACCAGTGTTTACTGTAGAAGCAGACAGCAGACACAAAGTTGATCATAACGATACTAATTGACTGATACTAACCATACATTAATATACCAATCTTGTTAAGCAATATACGTACTTGTAATTGTGTGAAACGGATCGAGGTGAGATTCTGACCTTGGGGCTAGAGACTACAGGCCTTAAAGCTTAGCTGCAAACGAGTCTACTCGCTCATTTCATTCAAATAGAAACTGAGAATGATGAGCAAGAGGCAGATTTCGCCTCGGCTAGAACAATTCGAGGAGTCCCGAGCAGAGATGAGCAAAGATCATGGTTCATCTTAAAAGATGTGCCAAGACGACGAGATGGTACTAATAGCAGAGAGGCAAGGAAAGCTCTTTGTGTTTAAGGAGACAGGCAATCGATGCTTTGGAGCGAAACAAATTGGTGCAGAAGATTGGCACTACAGTTATGGTCATTTAAATTATTCAAGTCTGATGAATATTGTTAAACGCAGGTTGGTGACTGGCATGGAAAATGTGGATTTTTCCGAGAAGATGCCATGTGTGACTTGTATGAGAAGCAAGATTCATACTCAACCTTTCCCGTCAGCGTCTGAATATAGAGCTCAGCATCTTTTGGAATTGGTACATACCGATGTATGTGGACCTTTTAAGAACGTTCTCTAGGCGGTTCTTCATGTTTTTTGACATTCATAGACGACATGTCGAGACGAATATTGGCTTATTGTCTAAAATCGAAGGATGAAGTATTCGAGAAATTCGTGGAATTTAAAGAGATGGCTGAAAGACAGACTGGCCAAAAATTGAAGGCAGTAAGAAGTGACAAGTGGCCGAGAATTCATCAACAGGCGTTTTGATGGGTACTTAAAGGATCATGGAATTGTGCGTCAGTTGACGGTTCCATATAGCCCTCAACAGAATGGAGTGGCTGAACGAGCAAACCGGACGCTAGTCGAGATGGCTAGATGTTTGCTTGTACACGCGGATATGCAGGAGTTTCTCTGGGCAGAGGCAATAATGACAGCGTCTTACATTCGAAACCGATCACCAACAGCAGCTTTAGTTGGTATGACACCTTATGAGGCATGGACTGGAAGGAAACCCAATGTGCAGGGTATGCGCATTTTTGGATCGATAGCAGTTGCATTAGATAAGAGACGACGAAGCAAGTTTCAGGCCAAGGGCAGAGAATGCCGACTCGTAGGATATTCACTGGTGTCAAAAGCATACAGATTGTATGACAAAGAAAAACGAGAGGTCGTTGAGAAATGAGATGTAATGTTCAAGGATCCGAATGATGTGGTTTCGATTTTTGAATCCCCAGGTCCAGCACAAAGAGTCACAGGTTTGGAAATGCGCTGGGACGAATCAAGTAAGTATGATCTGGAAAATGAGGAATTTGTTAGCGCTGAAGATTTCGATGATGAGACTTCAGGGCAAAGCGATGATGAATCTGGCCAAGAGGAAGAACAAGAACCAGAACAAGAGATACGGCAGGAAGGACAGATCGGTCCTGGGAGGCCACGTTTGATTCGCATCGGTAAGCCAGAACGTCCCAAGAAAATATACAATCGTGTAAACAAGTTACATGTAAAGGAACTGAATTTGCCACAGACATTTGATGATGCGATGCAAGGTAAGCAATCTTCATTCTGGAAGACTGCTATGGATAAGGAATATGAGGCTCTGTTGGCAAATAAGACATGGACACTGGTAGATATACCCAGGGGACAAAAAGCGATTGGTTCAAAGTGGGTATATACTATCAAACGGAGTGGCGATGGAAGCGTGGAGCGGTATAAGTCTCGGTTGGTGGCTAAAGGGTGCTCACATATATACGGCGTCGATTATACCGAAACCTTCTCATCAGTGTGTCGTTACGAAACGATACGGCTAGTTTTGGCTATAGCAGCGGAGCTGAAACTATATCTGCACCAAATCAATGTGTGCACAGCCGATCTTAACAGTGACCTAAACGAAGTCGTCTATATGAGGCAGCCTCAGGGATATGTGGATAAGGCAAATTCACAACAGGTGTATATGGATTGAAACAAGCAGGAAGGGAGTGGAATGCCAAGTTGAATACAGCACTATGTGATCTTGGATTCACTTCTTCCAAGAACGAGCCGTGTCTTTATCAACAGGATATAAAAGGTAGACTTTGTTTGGTACTAATATATGTAGATGATTTACTTATAGCTTGCCAAAAGATGGATGACATGATCGCAATCAAGGCATAGTATGGAAGTGTGTCGAGCAGTTGCTACTCCCGTGGATGCTGGTTTCCAAGTGGCGTGCAGTGACGAGAAATGTGTCATACAAGATGTGACAATGTATCGTCAGCAATCGGAGAGTTGATGTGGCTTGCATTAACATCAAGACCTGATATCTACCATTCAGTTATCAAATTAGCGCAAAGGAATAAGGAACCTCACAGTGAACATGTTGCAGCAGTTAAGCATGTTATGAGGTATTTGGCGGCAACGAAGGATCTTAAGTTGCACTACCGATCGTATGGAGATGCTCTTACGGGATACGCTGACGCAGATTGGGGCGGTGATGTGAGCAACCGCAAATCGTACACAGGGTACGTGTTGGCAGGTGGCCCTATTTCCTGGAAATCAGAAAAACAATGCAATGTGGCGTTGAGCAGCACAGAGGCCGAATACATGGCTATGTCTTCAGCGGCGAAAGAGGCTTTGCATTTGAGGCGATTGTTGATCGAGATTGGATGTGGACATCTACGAAATTGTTTGGAGACAATTTGAGTGCTCAATCTCTGGCCAAGAATCCTGTGTTTCATGCTCGATCGAAACACATTGACATCAGACATCGTTCGAAAAGTTGTTACAAGAGGCGAGATTGATCTGGACTATATATCAACTAAGGACATGGTAGCTGATATATTAACGAAAAATTTGTCTATGCAAAAGTATAATCATCGTGTCAAGTTATTGAATTTAAACTAAGAAAGTAATTGTAATTGGCACACAGAATCATATTGAGGAAGGGTGTTGAAAATACCATATGTTTCTGTTTGCAGGCCTGTGTTTATCCCTTGTTATATCGATGGTACTAAGCTTGTAGGTTATCGATATAAGATGCTTTGTAACTCTGTATATTTTGGCTTCTTCCTTTTTCAGCCCTTGAAAGTGTATGGACACTTAATAAAGATAAACTTATAATTTAACGCAATCCACTCGAATCTCAACAGGTATAAGGGACTCTCAATCCGCAACGAAGAAAATTTCTCTGGCCGTATCCGATTCGGGCGGCTACTCCAAGCTGGTTGACTTTATCGAAATGTCTCTGTGCCCTTCACGGTGTGCAGCTTTTGAGCCCACGGTGTCTCAAAAATTATCCCTGACAAATTCTCGGAATTCAAATATGAAATTCCTTGCTTAGTCTTTCCGCATTCAATTTGATTAGGGCTAAGTTTCCAAAAGAACTTATTAGAAACTTCCAAAGATTCAAATATCCACAAAAATTTAAAATACGATAATAAGATTCACAAAACTTTATAATAGTTGTTGTCCTAGATGCTCCAGATTAGTATTTAATTAACAATTTGGCTTGATGGCCAAGAAAATTTCAGATTTAAATCGTCACATTAATTCTGGAGGAGCAGCGTGGTTTATGCGTCTAGCCAGAACGGAAGTTCGTCAGAAAAGAGTGTGACCAATGCATGCGATCGCGCACGATGCCACTTCGCTAGGGTTGCACTAGTAAAACTATCGAACTTCTAAGCTCAGCTGATTATTTTTATCGATACAATTACCCACCACTTACTGAAATACAAACTAACACCTTAAAATTTAAAAATAAATCTAACGGCAGAAACTGGGCACTACAACCACAGGATAATACTAGAGCTTGCTTCAGAGTATTAACTAATTAACTAATGTCCTTAGCATGATAGGTTTCTAGCAGTTTACCATTTAAATCTTCTAACACATAATAACAGTTTCCCAATCTCTCTCGAACTAGAGACTTTAGCCACAACAAGTTTAACTTAGCACTAACGCATTTTTGGAAGTTACTTTGTCCAAAATGACGTCTAAAGACTTCTTGTCCTACCTTGAAATTAATATCCTTGATTCTCAGATTGTATACCTTTGCATTCTGCTCCGCTGCCTGTGCTATATTCTTCTTGAGTACATTACGGCGTAATGCTAACTGATCGTCTTTTCGCAACACGTTATTCGACTCATTTAGCATGTTAATCTTTTCGAGAAGAGTGTATTGCGAACCATGTGTGGCCATGTCAAAGCCAAACAAAGGAGAGCATCCTATACTTTGATGATACGAATTCCTTAGTGCACAACTTACAGCAGGTATGTGTAGATCCCATTCGCGCTGGTCCTCTTTGAGATAGGAGCGTATTGCTGCATTTATGGATCTCTTTACCCTCTCAGAGGCATTCGACTGTGGGGAATAAACTGCTGTATATATATGTTTTATGCCCAACGTCGTCAACCATGCATTAAATTCGCTTGCCTTGAATTGTGATCCGTTGTCGCTAACCAATATCTCGGGAACTCCGTATCTAAAGAAGATATTATCCTACAGGTACTCTTGAATCACATTGCTCTTAAAAAATTTAAGCGTTTGAAGCCAATGATACTTGGATAAATGATCAACTACTATCAGGAGTCCGATATGACCACGTTTACTTCTCGGATATGGTCCCAAAAGATCAAAATATATTCGCTGAAAAGGTCTCTCTGATACTGTGGGCTTACCCATTGGTGGCTTTAAGATTTGGTTAGGTGCTTTCGTTGACTTGCACGTCTCACAGTTTCGTATATAATCACGCACCTGTACCACCATGCCAGGCCAAAAGAATGTCCGACGCCATGAGCAGATATCGTGTCTTTATGAGCTCGTTTTATAACTTCTTTTGACAAACTTTGTGGAATCCATAATTTCCAAATATTGACTTGACTGGATTCTGTTCCATCATCATGCTCCGTGCGTATATAAACAAATTGATCTATTATTTTCAAATCCGGGTATCTTTCCTGTTCTTTTTCAATTTTCTGTCTTAGTTGTTGATACTCTTCGTCATTGAAACTAGGAGAGTTCAAATCGACTAAGGGGCGAAGTTCTTCCAAAGCACACAAATCCTCTGAAAACATTCTGGACAAGGCGTCGGGTACTACATTATCTTGACCTCGTCGGTGACTTACTTCAAACTTATAACCTTGCAGCTTCATGGCCCATCTCGCGAGTCTTCCTTTCAAATCTGATTGTCGCATCAACCAAACTAAACTGGCGTGGTCGGTTATGACTTCGAATTTTTGTAGTTCCAGATAGCAGCGGAATTTTTCAATTGCTTCCAAAGCAGCCAAGCACTCGCGTTCTGTTACGCTATAGTTTCGTTGAGCTGTTGTTAACTTCTTCGACATAAATGCTATAGGCTTTTCAGCTCCTTCTTCGTCCAATTGTACCAACATTGCTCCAATGCCATAGTTGCTTGCATCACAATGCAAGAAGGATTTCTTATTGAAGTCTGGATTGATCAAGATCGGTGCAGAGGTAAGCTTTTCCTTAAGTTTTTCAAATGCAATTTGAGCTTCCTGTGTCCATAAAAATTTCTTTTTCTTAGTTAGCAATTGGGTTATCGGAAATGTAATATCAGAAAAATTATCAATGAATCTACGATACCAACCAACAACACCCAAGAAACCTCTGGTTTGCTTTATCGTTTTCGGAATTGGCCAAGTCTTTATTGCTTCTATTTTGGCATGGTCTGTTGAAATTCCTCCTCTTCCTATAATATAGCCCAGATATGGCACTTCAGTAACACAAAACTTTGTCTTTTCTGTATTTAAAGTTAGATTTGCCTTTCTAAATTGCTGAGACATACGAATCAGAATTTCCAAATGAGTATCAAAGTCTTCTGACACCACACAGAGATCGTCTTATCCGAAAACACATCGTAGGTATCCGAACACACAGTATTTCAGATCTGCTGGAATTAGATCGTCTATCAATCGTGCCATGGCTTGCGAAGCGTTGCATAATCCGAATGGTATTACCGTGAACTGGTACAAGGGGCGGCCGGGTATCGTAAAAGCTGTTATAGGTTTGGATTTTTCTGAAATGGCAATTTGCCAGTAGGCATCTTTTAAATCAATTTTTGTTATAAAGTTTGCCTTGGGCAGTCGCGCGAAAATTCCATCTATGCTTTGCAGCGGATATGCGTCCTTTTTGGTGACTTCATTTATTTTTCTTGCATCCAAGCATAATCGCACTTTTCCGGGCTTCATAACCAGACGCATAGGAGAACTCCAAGGACTATTGGCTCTCTCGATCACTCCCATTTGCAACATTCGGTCGATTTCTTTATACATAAACTTTTCAACCGCTGGTGACACGGGATAGAAGCGTTGTTTGATTGGAGTTGCTTCTTTGATCTCTATGTCATGAAAAATAAGTGGAGTTCGGCCTAATCCCTGTTGTTTGAAATCCGGAAACAATTGAATAACATCGTTTAATTTTTTTTCTTGCTCTGGGGTTAATAGACATTTCTTTTCGTCATCAATCGAGTGAATATTTTTATCTAATATGGGAGTCTTGCAACGAAATGAAAATTCTGGACATAACTCAAAAGATTTCCAGAAATCGATTCCTAAAATAACCCGTTTCGCTAATGACGGGATAATAAAAGAGAAAGAGATTTTCGCTTGCTTTCGTATTGCACCTCTGTTCTTATTATTCCGGTAACTGGATGTCTTTTCCCATCTGCTGTTGCCACACTTGAAACAATAGTTGAAAATCCGGGATATTTCGTCCAGTCTTTTGCTGCTAAATCTGATCCGATACAACTGATATTGGCTCCAGTATCCAATAGACCAAGCTCAGAAAATTCGAGAAACTTTACTGGAGCGTAGAAACGGCCATCTGCGGCTTCGTTAATCATAACTATAATTAATTAACTGCTATAATTCGTCTTTGGGCATCTTTTACTTTCTTTCAAAAGCGACGCAGACGTTCACTTGAGCGACTTCTAATAAACTGGCAAGTTGCAACCTCCTGTGCAAATATTTTATCTCGAATCGCTAAATAATTTTGCAACCGTTGATGGTATGGTAGTCGGGGATACGGCTGAATTTTATTTGTCAAATCTGGTGTTATGTTGTTTGTCGCTGTGTTATTCTTGACATCTACTAAGGGTCCACTCGGCTGCGACGGAATGATGGGCCCTGATTGGAGTTTTTCGAACGGTATAGGCATACCTCACATTGTGGTTTGTAGACATTTTTCTTTCCACATCCGTAGCAGAAAATGCGGCGCTCTTTTAAGCACATGTCCCATCTGTGTCCTTTTATGTCACAATTCCAACAAATGTATTTCTTTTCCTTGACTTGAATTGCATTTAACTCCGGTTGAATATCTTCTTCCTCTGGATTTTCGTCTGTCTCTTCGAGTAAAGCGATATTCTTCCTAACATTTGTATACTTCGTAATGCGTTTTCCTGATTCTTCACGGAGAAATTGCTCTCGGCGGTGCACCAACTGGCGTATAATAAAGCTTCTCGTACTTCTGAAATCAGGTTTCTTTGTAGCTGATGTACGAGTCGTTTTTCCTCCAAAGGTATTACCAATCTCGATATCAAAGTCATTACGTCTTCATAGTAAACATCAAATGCTTCACCATTCCTTTGTTTTCGGTTACGTATTTCTTCAAGAATCAAATCATCATCTTTAAAATCGTCGTATTCTTGTTTTAAATCCATACAAAACTCTTCCCAAATAACTTCGTCATGTTCTTTTCGATAACGCCAATACCATTCCTTGGCTCTTCTGGTTAACAGTAGGTGCAAATTTCTGCACACCGGTGTAAAATCACTCTGAAAATTGTCTACAGTTAATGCTTTTATTCTGTATAGAAACTCTGATACTGTAGGACCTTTGGGAGACGCATCAAATTTAATGCCCCAACTTTGTATTAATTGGGCGGCTTTTCTAGGATTAATATAATGGTGTGATATTGAATCTGATCTTGTGGTTGGAACGCTATGCTCATCGTGGTTGCTAGATCGTCCAACTGAATTATTTAAATTCAAATTTCCCAATCTCTGATCAATTAAATATTCCATTCTCTCAAAATTGAATTAACATTTATCTCAGCTGCTCGATTTGAAATTGATTGTTGCTGTGACCGAGCTGAACGCTGGTTGTGTTGATTCGAGTTCTCCGGTTTACGTGCCGTTAAAGATTTAGGTTTTCTACCTCTACCTCCTGATTTTGACTGACTGGCCGGAGATGCTACATAGCTTGATTGTGATTGAGCTCTTGTATTATGGGTCTTCTTGTTTTTATTAATTATGGGACCCCCGGCTTGATCTGACATTATAAAATGGACTAAATCTTTCTGGTGGCATAATTTCTTACAAAAATTACATTCCTGATGTTCTTGTATATAATTTTCTATACACTCCTGATGAAAAACATGATTACATTTAGTAATCCTAAGCTCTTCTGTTTCTAATAATGCTTTCAAGCAAATTGTACATTCTGCTTCTGGTAGCACACTCAATTCTTCATTACTCCGAATTACTGGCATTTTGATTATTTTTCCACAAAAATTATTTTAGAT